>NC_068283.1:3185109-3198109 GCF_025860055.1 Xyrauchen texanus
TTCTGTTCTGAATATCATTCAATTTCAAGGATTTGTTGTGGAATGTTTTGAGAGTATCATCAAATAAGAATAATTCTCTCGTTTTAGTGATTCCCTAGTTATTTTTTTTATAATTCTAATCAGGTAAGGCAAGTAATATTCTCTGTGTCTTTATATAAATAAACCAAAACAAAAAAGTTTGAGAACCGCTGCTTTATGGCACGCTTTTGGATTGTGGTCAGCACAGAAAACAGCGCACGATTCTTAAATGGTTTGAAAGTTATATTGAAATGCTTACAAAGGAATGGATAAGAGGAATCGACATTTTTATTTAAAAACAAGTCATCTGAAACCTGACATCAAGTAAGGTGAGGAACAACGAATTTCACACACTTGGAAAATGCTTTTTATTTGAATGAGTGAATGTGGCTCTTAAAAGAGCCATTGTTGCTGCCCTTAAAAGGACATTTGTTGCTTCATCTTCTGAGTTCCACCTGCAGAGCTTCTCGGAGGTTGCTCGGCAGAAGCTGGTTTCCCTCTGGTCTCAGGTGGACTCCGTCTCTGCACAGATGGAACAAGCCGATGTTTCTGTGGTGAATGCAGCGCATCTGCCTCTCTGCCAAGAAGCCAGACATGGCGCCGTTGATCCACCGCCGCTTCGTTCAATGCCATAGCCAGTCCTGCCAGTCTGTCCTCTCCAATTTAGACGGGGTAAAATGCCAGAAAACACCAGCCTGGTTCTGGGAAACATTTGTAAGACTTCGGTCAGTTCACTCTTTATTTCCGAAGAAAATCGAGGCGGTTGCGCCCACCCGACACAAACTGTTCCCTCCCAGGTGAATAATGAGAATATCTGGAGCTGTAGCTTTGGCCCTGAGAGAGCGCAGAGCTGGAAACAGCTGCTCCCAGGGTCTGCCTCCTCTGCCGTCCCAGGTGATCTCACACTGAAGACCGAGGTTTCCGTCCAGGCGCTGCTCACAGAAGCGCGTATGCAGTGTGCGGATGATGGAACTGCCGACGATCCAAACACGTGAAGCCATCTCAAAGACGAGTGAGGGAATGTGATTTACAACCGGTATTTATGAGTGTTGCACGTTTGGTTCCTAAAGGTGTTACAGGCCCCACCCATTTCCAGATTCAATAATCGGCTCGTTCTTACATAGTAGAGCACGTTAGCACATGCGCAGTCTTCAAAAACGGTGCTTTATTTATTTATGTACCGTACAAAAACGGTACATAAATAACATCTGTATGTGTTCTAAACAAAAGACACAGGTTGTACTGAATGTCAGCTTGTTTATTTGGCTCAAGATAAGGATTTATTAAGTCCACATGTCATGCAAACAAGAAATGCTTCTAACTAGGTCGAGAGCTGTCGCTATGAATGTTCGTTGGAGCTCTACAGCACACATCTTCTTCTCGACAGTCAAAGCGAGGTTACTTTATTGCCCATCGTGCACAGCAACCCTAAAGGCACGGGGTGGCGGTGCCACCGGCTTGGGCTCGTCATCGCTGCTCGCAGCTTTAATTATTATTATTATTATTTTTTTTACGACTTACGGGGCACTTTTGGGGCTCTTAACATGCTCAAAAACTCTTGAAACTTTGCACACGGGTCAGAACCTGCGGTCATTAGGGCCGGGCTGAAGCTGGTACCGGGCGTGGCAGGGGGCTCGACAGCGCCCCTGGAACAGGGTCTGAAAACTTGGTCTATAACTCAAACATGCTTGCATGTAATAATATGAAACTCGGTACACATATAGATCTCATCGTTTCATATATCCTTCATACTTTTACTTTTTACCCCAGACCAACAGGAAACCGTCTATTTAGGGTTGTTTGAAAACGCACGCAATGGAATTTGGAATACTCCTCCCAGAGAATTTCACCAATCGCCACCAAACTCGGTCAGCATGATGTCAAGACATTGAGCATGAAAAATTGCCGGCAGATTTTTGATATCTCTAACGGTTTGGCCGTGGCGAGAAACGAAATGATGGCGAGAACGAGAAACAGTCAGAGTGTTATAACTTCTGCATACATTAATTGATCTTGATGAAACTTCAGCGGTGTGTTCGCTGTAAGAGGCCGATCGCATGGATGTGACTATTGTGAGTCAAAGTTATAGCGCCACCAACTGGCAGAAGGAAGTGTGTCACTTTCAAAATGCTTTAAAATCACCCACTTATTGTTACACGATTTACTTAAAACTTTATGTGTATAATGTAAACACCGGCAGATGTAGACGTGTGAAAGGATTATTGATATCTTAAATACTGTTGTTGTGGCAGCTCTTCAAACTTGAATTTTCTTTTTGATGCCTGGTGCAGGGGCTCAGTAGCTCCACCTTCAGACAAAAATGGGGTATTGGTTTCATACTTTGACCTAGAGTCAGATATTTTGGTTTGAATGTGGAACACATTGCAAATGAACTTTGAAGCTCCAAAAGCACACAAAGGAAGCATAAAAGCAAGGAAGTGTGTTATAACTTTTGCATATATTAACTGATCTCGATGAAACTTCAGCAGTGTGTCACATGGATGTGACTACTGTGAGTCAAAGTTATAGCGCCACCAACTGGCAGAAGGAAGTGTGTCACTTTCAAAATGCTTTGAAATCACCCCTTATGTCTCAATTGAACAAACAGTTGATAAAGAAATCGGGTATCAATATATTGAATTATGAATTATTGCAGTGATCAACTTTAATGTCCGGTTAAGATGAAAATAAACTATTGCTCTGTCTAAGCCATTATCTTTCTGAAACACGTCACAAAAACTTACAGAAACTGATAACACAAACATGATGTTGGAAATATACACTTATCAGAATAGTTATATTAAACTTTAGTCTATTTCAGTTAAAGCCATTTCAGTTATAAAGCTGTCTCATGTAATTTCTCCTTTAATTCTATAATATAACCACTAGGTGGAGTTCTAAGCCTATTTTCTGTATTCTCGTTGTTTTAACGTATGAAGAAGACTTACATGTTGTTGAGAACGCAGTAAAGTGTGACACATATTTCGTTCTGTGAGTTTTATGAGTACTCCGAGTCTTTATTAAAACCAACACATGAAACATGTCTAAAGAAAGTAGGGATGGGCTGATCGATCCGAACGTATCAAAACGTTCGAGAATGATGATCAAATTTCAAAATGCTTTGAAATCACACTCTTATTTTTATTGTAAACCTGTGATAAAACATCGATGCTTGTGTTTTACATTTTTAAGAAAACAAAAAAAAAAAATGGCAGCAAACAACCACTTTTATAATTATTGTTTTGCGATCTTTGCGATTGATTTTCTTTCTGTTTAATTTTCTGATAAATCTACCATTTGTTTTTTAAATGACGTAGTTCCAACGGGAGTGCGAAGTGGAGGGCGGGTCCACCTTCTTCATGTAGCCAATTAGATGAGCTAATCGCTAACTCTCGATTTACTCTTATCTGATTGGTTTAAAAACACGCCAGTCACCAGAACACATCTTTAACATAATTTGCCTCACACCCGTTCTCGTTGCTGCAATGGTACTTTTAATAATGCACACATGCATGTTAAATAATAAATAAATAAAAGAACAAATGAATAAATAAATGAATAAATAAACCATGATTACTTAAGGTTACAAATACACACACACACACACTCCATCATTGCAATCTTGACATCGCAGCCTGTTCATTATATCCGTAATAAAATATAATAATAAAATAGTAAACCTAACATATAAAAATTACTCTGTTTAAATTAGGGCTGGGCGATAAAACGATCTCGATATGGCATCGCGATAATATTTATTTAGACTACGATGATAAACTTTTGACATGTTTACTCGATATGGATAGACCTAACAGCCTATTACAAAGCAGAAATAAACGGACAACAGCCAGTCAGAACGCAGATTTTGGCTTGTGCGTCTAAGTACACGCCCATTTGCTAGCAGAGCACTGTTTGAGCTACCGGCAGTGAAGAAAGTGAGTGTAAAGTGTACTTTTCAAACGGGCAGCATTATTAAATTATATATCGTAACAAATATCGATATCGATCAATATGGAAAAAAATATCATGATAATATATTTTGCCATATCGCCCAGCCCTAGTTTAAATAGTCAGTAGTACAATTCGTATCATTCACAGTCCCATTGTGATGTTTCCAAGCATATTTTTGCGCATGTAAAGCGGATGATTTTCTACGTCGGTATTGGAGCGTGAGTAAAGTACAAAGCCTATAATAAAGAATAGTTTAGCATCCAAATACATCGCAAATGTAAAAACATTTTGATTGTAAAGAGAGCGTTTTATTTATTCGTGTTCTGTTCTGAATATCATTCAATTTCAAGGATTTGTTGTGGAATGTTTTGAGAGTATCATCAAATAAGAATAATTCTCTCGTTTTAGTGATTCCCTAGTTATTTTTTTTATAATTCTAATCAGGTAAGGCAAGTAATATTCTCTGTGTCTTTATATAAATAAACCAAAACAAAAAGTTTGAGAACCGCTGCTTTATGGCACGTTTTGGATTGTGGTCAGCACAGAAAACAGCGCATCGATTCTTAAATGGTTTGAAAGTTATATTGAAATGCTTACAAAGGAATGGATAAGAGGAATCGACATTTTTATTTAAAAACAAGTCATCTGAAACATTGACATCAAGTAAGGTGAGGAACAACGAATTTCACACACTTGGAAAATGCTTTTTATTTGAATGAGTGAATGTGGCTCTTAAAAGAGCCATTGTTGCTGCCCTTAAAAGGACATTTGTTGCTTCATCTTCTGAGTTCCACCTGCAGAGCTTCTCGGAGGTTGCTCGGCAGAAGCTGGTTTCCCTCTGGTCTCAGGTGGACTCCGTCTCTGCACAGATGGAATAAGCCGATGTTTCTGTGGTGAATGCAGCGCATCTGCCTCTCTGCCAAGAAGCCAGACATGGCGCCGTTGATCCACCGCCGGCTTCGTTCAATGCCATAGCCAATCCTGCCAGTCTGTCCTCTCCAATTTAGACGGGGAAAATGCCAGAAAACACCAGCCTGGTTCTGGGAAACATTTGTAAGACTTCGGTCAGGTCACTCTTTATTTCCGAAGAAAATCGAGGCGGTTGCGGCCCACCCGACACAAACTGTTCCCTCCCAGGTGAATAATGAGAATATCTGGAGCTGTAGCTTTGGCCCTGAGAGAGCGCAGAGCTGGAAACAGCTGCTCCCAGAGTCTGCCTCCTCTGCCGTCCCAGGTGATCTCACACTGAAGACCGAGGTTTCCGTCCAGGCGCTGCTCACAGAAGCGAGTATGCAGTGTGCGGATGATGGAACTGCCGACGATCCAAACACGTGAAGCCATCTCAAAGACGAGTGAGGGAATGTGATTTACAACCGGTATTTATGAGTGTTGCACGTTTGGTTCCTAAAGGTGTTACAGGCCCCACCCATTTCCAGATTCAATAATCGGCTCGTTCTTACATAGTAGAGCACGTTCGCACATGCGCAGTCTTCAAAAACGGTGCTTTATTTATTTATGTACCGTACACAAACGGTACATAAATAACATCTGTATGTGTTCTAAACAAAAGACACAGGTTGTACTGAATGTCAGCTTGTTTATTTGGCTCAAGATAAGGATTTATTAAGTCCACATGTCATGCAAACAAGAAATGCTTCTAACTAGGTCGAGAGCTGTCGTTGCGAATGTTCGTTGGAGCTCTACAGCACACATCTTCTTCTCGACAGTCAAAGCGAGGTTACGTTATTGCCCATCGTGCACAGCAACCCTAAAGGCACGGGGGTGGCGGTGCCACCGGCTTGGGCCCGCCATCGCTTGCAGCTATATTTTGGTTATTGTTTTTGGTAGGTCACTAGTGTCACGATTCACTGTTGTCTGGCCTGTGTTTCTCCCCTGTCATCTGTTCCCGGACTACACTTCCCATAATTCCCTGCTCTCATCTCTGCCAGCTGTCCTTCATTGTCCTCACCTGTGTTTCATTTAGTCATTATCCTTTGTGTATTTAAGCCCTGTTGTTTGAGCATTTGTGGTCAGTTGTTATGTACCTGTATGTGTTTGACATCCCGTGTTTACGCCTGTGTTTAACCAGTGCCCTTTGTAGATGTGCTCTCTCCTGTTTATGTTCTTGTTTCCCATCGTGGATGTTTTATTTGTTCCTGTGTCTACCAGTTATTTGTGTTTGTTTATTTTCATAAAAAATCCTTAGCTGCACCTAGATCCAGCTCTCTTGACTTCTCCCCAGCGTTACAACTAGAAAGGCCAGGTGAATATTCAATGGTTTATATTAAATGTTTTCAAAAATTTTTCATGTTCTCAACTATAAATGCATCTGAAAAAATATGTAATGCTTTCAGAAATATTATTCACATCCTTGCCATCTTTATTTTAAATGTTAACTCAGACATTAGGCTGATTAGGCTCCATCTGTAGCTGCTTGGTCCGTTTGCCCAATACAATTTACTTGGGCCTCAATCATGAAACGCAAGCAGAACGGAATCATTTGTAAAAGCATTTTAACCTAAATTGCTGCATGCATCTATTTATAGAAGAATGGTTTCACGAATGAGGCCAAATGTTTGCAAATTACTAGTGGTTGGTATCACACCCTGTCTACACCGGTGTAGTGACAAATTTTGCCTCCCAAAGATCCATATGTTTAGAGGTAGGGAACAATGCGTTTAGGGGTGTGTTTTAGGGATATGGGCCAATCAGGTAAAACAAAAATCTTTGTGCTGTGAATTTTACAGTATTTAATTAACTTCAGACTGTTCTGACAATAAAGCCTGATCCTGATGAATCTAGTCTCTGTTGCAAAACTTTGTATACATGTAGTTGGAAACAAAAGTAGACCAATTACATTTATAATTATAAATGTGCACTGGAACAAAATATTTAATGGTGAAGTAAATACAGCAGAAAAGATTAAGTACTTTCTACATTGAAAAGGTTTCAAACGTGGGGGTCACGTTACGCTGTGCGAGGATCGGACCTGTGAATGGCGAGCTCTGCGCACTTTGCTTGTTTTAATACTTTTTATGATATAAACCGGTGAGATTCAATACACTCTGATCCATCACTGTTCTATGAGGACAATATGTCAAAGAATTTGAAATCCTGGGACTCTGGAGACATTAAAAGACACTTACGTGCTCAAGCTGATACCCCAGACAAGACCGATTTGGTCAGAGTTTTGGGAATTGCAATGAATAATACTTTAATATATCGGCCATGCTGACGAAGGTCGCTGCTGACTTTGAGGATCTTGCTGTGATATGTCGATCAATCACTGCCATGGAGGCGAAGTTCACTGATGTGATGTCAAGAAATGGATTTATTATCTGGAGTCTTCAGAGAGGGAATCCGCTAGCAACCAAGGTGGATTTGGAGCATGTCTGGGAGAAGCTGGAGGACATGGAAAACTGTAGCCGGTGGAATAACATCCATATCATGGGAGTCCCGGAAGGAGTTGAGGGACAGATTATGGTTAAATTCCTGGATTGGCTCTTTCCTAATTCGCTCGACATGGCAGGCCATAAACTGGAAATAGAGCGAGCTCACAGGGTTCCTGCTCAGCGTTCCGCTGAGGGAGACAGGCCCTGATCAATTCGGCCAAATTTCTGAGATAGTCCGATAAAGATCGCGTGTTGCGTGAGGTGAGGAGTAAAGGAAGGATTTCTTTGGAAAAACCACAGTATTTTCTTGTTCCCAGACTTTGCAAACTCGACAAGAGAGAATCAATTCAAGGAATGCAAGAATCTTTTACATCAACGGAAGTTCGCTGTTGCACTGATATTCCCAGCCAAATTGGGAATGGATGTTAAAGATGGCCTTAAAACATTTACACATGCCCACAGCAAGTGATGTCCTTAATAAAGTCAATGGAGTGAGTGAGTCATGTTGTTGTACTCAAGTTGCCGCCGAGTGGACGACTCACTGAACATTCACTTGACTGTTTTAAGATTTTGCGTGCTCTTTTTGTGCTGGTTCTGACTAGCGGCTGGAGTTTATTTTGTAGAATAATACACCTTTAGGACAATTTTATGGATGAAGCTATATATCTGCCTATTGGCTGGAGTTTGTTTTATATATTATCTTTTACTGTGTAATTCTGTCTCACAAAATTTGTATAGAAACTCCGGACTTGAGCAATCTGACAGCAAAATTGGCATGGAGATTCTCGTAGGCGTACATGAACTGTTTGAATTTGGAGGGATTGTCACCAGTTGGCGCTGTCATGCGTTGGGTTAATGCGCACAATCTTTTCCTTTTTTTTTTCTTCTAGGGGAGGTTTGGGGTTCGATTGTTGCACTAATGTTGGAATGTGGTCTTTTATAAACTTGTTTGTGACACACAATCAATTTTTTCTCGCATGTCAAAATGTCAAATCTTACAGTTTTTCTCGATTGCTTAAACACGTTTCTTGAAACTATGCCTCATATTCTCAAAACAGTAAACACAAATCCATAACGTCTCACCCAGTTTCCCAAACGACCTATTTTCAGGTCAGAATGAAGCTCTACACTCAAAACCATTCACTCTTGCTGAAAAACCAAACTTTGCCCTCAGACAGGACACACAAGCCCTCAAAATTACACACACTACAACATAGTCTAACACACTGGTGCAATAAATTCAAAACAACATTTCCAAAACTGGTAAGTTATGTTACTTGTGGTTCCCCTCCTCACAAACCTTTTCACATGATGAACAAAAGACACAACCAATGGATACATAGGTACATTTTTATTCATTCATGTACTACACAGTACAACACAAAAAAAAAAAAGAAAAAAAAGAAGATTATTCCGCCTCAGCCTCCTGTCTTTGGTCTGGGTCAGGCCAGAGAATCTCATCCACATAACATGCTATATTAGCCCTAGCCAGGCAGCAGGGGTAAAATCCTCTTGCATGCCTGATCCACCCCTGGCACGCATCTACTGATACATCTAGGCAGGCTTCTTCCATGGCCTGGAGGAGGTGAACACGCATATAAGGTTCTCGATCATACACTTTCCACCACCATGCCGAAAAAAACTCCTCTATTGGGTTTAGAAAGGGAGAGTATGCAGGCAGAAAGATGTTTGAAAATCTCGGGTTATTGGTAAACCAGTCTCGAACCAGAGCAGCGCGATGGACGCTGATGTTATCCCAAACAACAACGTAGTGAAGGTGGTCTGGTTGTGCTGGTTCCCTGTGGTCCAACTGGAACATATGCTCTCTTAGACCGTCAAGGAAAGCAAGGAGGAGCATAGTGTTATAGGGTCCTAAAATGGCATGGCGGTGGAGTACCCCTCGTTGGCTGATGGCTGCACACATAGTGACATTCCCTCCACGCTGACCAGGGACATTTACAATAGCCCGATGGCCAATTATGTTCCTCCCCCTTCTCCTTCTTTTGGTCAGGTTGAAACCAGCCTCATCCACAAAGATCATTTCATGGGGAACAGGCCAGCCTTCAATCTCAAAGATTCTCTGCAAAACACATGAAACACAGTAGAGTAAATCACTATGCTGAAGCACAGTTCAAGAGGGCACAAATGGCAGCATAAACTGCTATACTCTGATGGTACACAATACTTCATGCAATATCAAAATTCATACCTGAACATATTCCACTCGTTCGTCTTTCACTCTGTCAGAGTTTCGTTCAAAAGGGACGCAGTATACCTGTTTCATCCGGAACTGGTGCTTTCGGAGGATGCGGTCAATTGTGGAGAGGCTGATGGCATTTATTCCTCGAAAATGATTATTATCCTCAATCACTCTCCTTTGAATCTCTCGCAGGCGGATTACATTATTGGCAATGACCATGTTTACAAGCTCCCTCTCTTGCTCCTCCGACAAAAGCCTTAGCCTGCCTCCACCAGGTGGTCGTCTCTGTGTCCTAAAAAAATAGAAGCGCTCATTACTGTAACTCTCACACATCCTTTTTACAGGAAAAAATGGAAACATACTGATACTATCTGTATGCGAGGCAATTTGATGCATTTCTTTATTACAGTAGTACATATTACATAGTGCAACAGTAGATGTGATGTCAAAGCACAGAGTACAGCACAAGTTACTGTACAGAGCAGTCTTACTGTAAGTACACCTACCTGTTTTCCTCCCTGAAAGTTCTGATGATGGAGGCGACGGCAAAGCGACTCAAATTAGGCTGTACTCGTTGCCCAGCCTCCCTCATAGTCATGCCATGGACAAGGACATGATCAACTAAAGTGGCTCTAATTTCATCCAAGACTGCTTGTCTCCTTGCCCTTCCTCCTCCTCCTCTTCTTCCTCCTCTCCCTCCTCCATCACCACGTCTTCTTCATCCTCCTTCACCACGTCCTCTTCCTCTCCCTCCTCCTTCACCACGTCCTCTTCCTCCTCCTTCACCACGTCCTCTTCCTCTCCCTCCTCCTTCACCACGTCCTCTTCCTCCTCCTTCACCATGTCCTCTTCCTCTCCCTCCTCCTTCACCACATCCTCTTCCTCCTCCTTCACCACGTCCTCTTCCGCTCCCTCCTCGACCTCTTCCTTCATTTCGTTGTGGATCCATTGTTCCAAAACTCAAATGAACTGACTCTGGCACTTTTATGTATCTTGAAAGTTCTGATTGATGTGTGTTAAATTGTGACTCTTAGTGTTTTCACCTGGGTAATTGTGTGCTAATTGAGCTGAAACTATGCTGACTTGAGTGAACAATAGTGAATGCTAGTGCTTTCTAAATGACCACATGGTCTAGGCAATGAAATATTAAGAGATTTGTGTGTAGAGTTTTGCAGTGACAGTTCAACAATTCTGACTCATGTGTCAAAACAGGGAATAGTGTTTATAGTTTAGTGAAAAGGGTGTGCTTTTTGATAAATGGCATTATGGTTTTGAAATTTTAGTTCAAAAGCCTGGTTATAGTGTTTAAGCAATTGAGAAAAACTGTAATATGAGTGAATTGTCTCTCTCCACGTGGAACGCTAATGGGTTGGGGCACCACATAAAAAGAAGGAAGGTTATTTCTCTTATGCATAAGAAATATGATATAGTGTTTCTTCAAGAAATGCACCTTTCCCTGCAGGAAGATGAATAATTTGGAAAGATATGGGATGGGCATATTTGTTATAGTGCTGCCTCGAGTAAGAGCAGGGGAGTCATCACATTAAGTAAACATCTACAATTCAAATGTCTCAAACAGAGTACAGATAAATTAGGAAGATTCATTATTATTTTAGCAGAAATTCAGGGGCAAAATCTTATTTTGGCGAATATTTATGCACCTAACATTGATGATCAGGGCTTTTTTTTTATAGATCTTGAAGGGATGTTGCAAGCCCCAGGCACCTCTCATGATATAATATTGGGAGGAGAATTTAATTTATTGATGGATTCAGTCCTTGATCATAGTGAAGAAAAGTGTGCAACAGTGACGTCTGCACTGTCACGTCTGCAGTTAGTCCAGAATGCTGCTGCAAGATTGTTGAACGGGACAAAAAAAAAACACAATAGTGTTAGCATCTCTTCATTGGCTTCCAGTCAAATTTAGTATTCAATTTAAGATTTTATTATTTACTTTTAAGGGTTTACATGGCATGGCTCCTCCCTATATTATGGATCTCCTTCAGCAACACACGCCTTCTAGACTACTAAGGTCTTCGCAGAGTTTATTTTTAACGATCCCCAAGTCCCATCTTAAGTCAACGGGATATCGGGCATGTTCAGTGGCGGCACCACGGCTGTGGAATAGCCTTCCACTTCATATCAGGTATTGTACATCAGTTTTTATATAAGTCTCTCATTTCATATGTTGTTGATTGCTCAACTGAGACAAAACTTTTTCCAAATCACGCCCTGGTGTGTTTAGAGATGTTGCCACATACGATATAGTTGGCACTTTAATATATCCCTTTTACAAAATCCTGAATTCCAACAAATGCTAAAGGCTGAAATCAATGTTTATATGGAGACCAACTGGTCCTTAGTTTCCTCTGTGGGTGTTGCTTGGGAGGCACTTAAAGCGGTTCTTAGGAGACGGATCAGTATGCCTCATTCACTAAAAAATCCAAAGCCCAAGAACTCATGGAATTAGAAGGGAATATTAAAAGTGCTGAAGCGCCGAATTTCGTCTAATAGCTTTACCCGATTGAAATACAGAAGGTGGAGTTTTGGCTATTCAGGGCAAGACAGTCATACTTTTAGTCAGGATGAAGCAGGGAATAATTAAAAAATGGAAAGCTTCTGTCAACCATGATGCAAGCCTGGATCAGTCTGATTCTTAAAAAGGACGAAGATCCAAATGTGTGTAAGAGTTTCCGTCCAATTTCCCTCATCCAGCTAGACCAGGGGTTCCCAACCTTTTTCAACTCACAGCCCACACAACCAAACACAAGTTTCCACAGCCCACTGCAAAACAATTTACAGACCCGACTATTTGTGTCAGGTTGGTAACTGAGGACTCAGAAGTGGAGATTGTTAACAGTCTTTATTGAATAAATTGTCAATGAACAGAAAATACAGACTTTCTCGAGGATCGGGTCACGGAGTATGAGTGTCGGAAATGGCATAAAAAAAACTCAGAGCTTTGTCAGAAAGATCAGCATATTCAGAGAGAGTATGAATCAAAAATTTGTCAAAGATTTTTATGAAAACCATCATTTTCAAGCACTGTCACAAGATAAGTCAATAAGGCTGTCATGCTCCTTTGCACTTAAACTTGCGATGGCTCCCTCACACAAGTTTACAAAAGGATTTTCAATAACCCCCAAGTAACCTGAACTTCTGGGGATGAAAAGTAGTTGCGCAATTGGCTCTTCAGACCTGGGAGATGCTCTTCAATCAGCTTTGCAATCGAGGCAGGTAGGCTGAAGGCTTTAATTTGTTTAATTTGCAAATACGCCTGGCCCACATGTCCAGTTACTTTATAGACACCCGGTAAAGGCGTTACAAACAAATGGATTAATTTTTTGATTATTTTACTCTGGATAGGGGCACTTGGCAGTGTTGCCCTCTTTCCCCATTATTGTTCTGTCTTGCCCTGAACCATTAGCAGCCGCAATGA
>NC_068283.1:3201109-3268609 GCF_025860055.1 Xyrauchen texanus
TCTATTGGTTTGCGATCTGGTGACTGTGGGGGCCATTTTAGTACAGTGAACTCATTGTCATGTTCAAGAAACCAATTTGAAATGATTCGAGCTTTGTGACATGGTGCATTATCCTGCTGGAAGTAGCCATCAGAGGATGGGTACATGGTGGCCATAAAGGGATGGACATGGTCAGAAACAATGCTCAGGTAGGCCGTGGCAGTTAAACGGTGCCCAATTGGCACTAAGGGGCCTAAAGTGTGCCAAGAAAACATCCCCCACACCATTACACCACCACCACCACCAGCCTGCACAGTGGTAACAAGGCATGATGGATCCATGTTCTCATTCTGTTTACGCCAAATTCTGACTCTACCATCTGAATGTCTCAAAAGAAATCGAGACTCATCAGACCAGGCAAAATTTTTCCTGTCTTCAACTGTCCAATTTTGGTGAGCTTTTGCAAATTGTAGCCTCTTTTTCCTGTTTGTAGTGGAGATGAGTGGTACCCGGTGGGGTCTTCTGCTGTTGTAGCCCATCCGCCTCAAGGTTGTGCGTGTTGTGGCTTCACAAATGCTTTGCTGCATACCTCGGTTGTAACGAGTGGTTATTTCAGGCAAAGTTGCTCTTCTATCAGCTTGAATCAGTCGGCCCATTCTCCTCTGACCTGTAACATCAACAAGGCATTTTCGCCCACAGGACTGCCGCATACTGGATGTTTTTCCCTTTCCACACCATTCTTTGTAAACCCTAGAAATGGTTGCGCGTGAAAATCCCAGTAACTGAGCAGATTGTGAAATACTCAGACCAGCCCGTCTGGCACCAACAACCATGCCACGCTCAAAATTGCTTAAATCACCTTTCTTTCCCATTCTGACATTCAGTTTGGAGTTCGGGAGACTGTCTTGACTAGGACCACACCCCTAAATGCATTGAAGCAACTGCCATGTGATTGGTTGATTAGATAATTGCATTAATGAGAAATTGAACAGGTGTTCCTAATAATCCTTTAGGTGAGTGTATATATATATTTGTGTGTGTGGATATGTGTGTGTGTGTGTGGATGGATGGATGGATGGATATATAAATGAGTGTGTGTGGATATATATGAGCGTGTATTTATCACTTTGTGGGGACCAAATGTCCCCATAAGGATAGTAAAACCTGAAATTTTTGACCTTGTCGGGACATTTTGTCGGTCCCCATGAGGAAAACCGCTTATAAATCATACTAAATTATGTTTTTTGAAAATGTAAAAATGCAGAAAGTTTTCTGTGAGGGTTAGGTTTAGGGGTAGGGTTAGGTTTAGGGGATAGAATATAAAGTTTGTACAGTATAAAAACCATTATGTCTATGGAAAGTCCCCATAAAACATGGAAACACAACATGTGTGTGTGTGTGTGTGTGTGTGTGATATGTGTGTGTGGAGATATATATATATATATATATCCATGTATATGTGTTTGTGTGGGTGGATGGATATATATGTGTGTGTGTGTGTGTGTGTGGGTGGATGGATGGAGATATATGTGGATGTGTGTGTGTGTGTGGGTGGGTGGATGGAGATATATGTGGTGTGTGTGTGTGTGTGTGTGTGTGTGTGGATGGATATAAATATGTTTGTATGTGTGAATGGATGGATATATATATGTGAATGTGTGTGTGTGTGTGTGTGTGTGTGTGTATACATATGTGTATGTATGTATATATATATATATATATATATATATATATATATATATATGTACATATATGCATGTGTGTGTGTGTGTGTGGGTGGATGGAGATATATGTGGATGTGTGGGTGGGTGGATGGAGATATATGTGGATGTGTGTGTGTGTGTGTGTGTGTGGATGGATATATATATGTTTGTATGTGTGAATGGATGGATATATATATATGTACGTGTGTGTGTGTGTGTATACGATTCATTATTAAATGTTTTTATTGAGAAGGTAATAAATGTGCAATGTACTTGTACATGGTACCTAAATAAACATTTTACATCAAATTTATAAGTAATATTTACTCAAATGTTTACATTTAATTTACTCACTTAAAGATTTACTTTATTTTATACTATTAATATTTACTTTGAGTTCAAAAACTTGCAAAATGAAAATTAAGTAAATCTTTAATCCTACTTAACTGCACGTAATTTAGAACATTCACTAGGACAAGTCCAGTGTAGACAGCTTCAAGCCGCTGCGGCACAACACGTCATGTCAACAGATGGTGTCAATCCTATTAGCAGGCCTTTTTGTAGAAAACACATGGGTCATTTGGGTGTTTGTAAGTCTGATGTTTTTCATAACTGACCCACACTACTTTTTCCAAAATAAAAACGGCTAGAAGCGGAAAAAGACAACAGTATCTTAAACCATGGAAATATTTAATCTTCTCTTTTGAAATCAAAAGTCACGAGTTGTTCTTGTTGACATGCTGGTTTTCCTTCTCTTGAGAACTCTGTTCCACTGCTCCAGAACCCTTACTGGCCCTGCATGCGGTCTGGATCACGTGACCACACCAAAGACGGATACGATAATGGACATTCAAAATAAAGTTGTTTACATCTGAGTGGACATTAGACACACAGACATTAATCAGACATTAACATGGCTATAGCAAACATGTACACTACTAGCCAAACTTTTTTGGCCACACGAGTGATCTTAAAAAAATATTTTGTTTAAACAGCATCTCAGGATGCACCTTGCAAAGTTGCTTGATAGAAAAAAACGGTGTGTGCAATCTAGACAAGCACAAAAATACAATTGTTATGATCTGATGAAAAGGTTTGTTCACTGCATAACACATTTCCTAGTTTTAATGACCTATTTTCCAAAATGGTCAAATGGTATGGGTGTGTCCAGTTTAAGTAGCAACAGAGCTGGCTAGTAAACACAATGGAGCGAGATTAAACAGTTGTGGGTTATGGAAAACAAGCATCACACATCACAAAGAAATTAATTGACATCAAGAGAGACAATTTGATTAAAAGTCAAAGACCAGCAATCACCCTTCACCACACTTGACATCAAATGCAAATTAAGTGCCAGAAGTATTTGAAACTGGCTACTGGACTACAACTGCTATCATGGTATCAACTCAATTGTCTAATCAGACTGCACCTGCACTTTAATCAACTTATGAACCATTGTATGCAGCACAACAGCACTATTATCACTGATATATATCTGCCATATCTAAATAAGACTATATCGTGAGGCGCTATAGATATATCTTTCAAGATATATCTATCTTGAAAGAAGCCAATGCCCGAGAGTAGTTGAGGCATAACAGTTTTTTGGCACCCTCCAACCAGAGTTTGGAAAATCTAGACCCCCATACTGGATTTCTAGAGTTACAACAGGTTTAAAAATGGTTCATCATTTTTAAAAGATGGTTTTAGAGTTGAATTTTCACACAGCTAAGGATGAAGTTGAGGTTAAAGTCTTCTTGTCACCATAAATGTTTTACCTAAGACCCTTTTAAGTGTGTACTGTACATCCACATTTGGTCCAGTCATGTGAATAAGTCTATTTTTTGTGTGTCAAATGCGATCAAATCAATCGTAGGTGTTTTTAATGTAGTATAGCACAAACACACACATTTCAAAAATTATGATGACACACCTGTGATAACTTGATGGAAACTCTTAGAAGTTAGAAGTCTATTCCAAAATGAAAAGTGCTGTTAGTTCTGAGAAAAGCTCTAGCATCATTTGTTTGCAATTGCCTCTTGGTTGGATACTTTCTATCTAATGTAATTCAATTCATACATTTTGTGACTTAAGTGTCCAAGTTTTAAAAGGGTTTTCTCAAGAGCTGTCACTGCATTTGATTAATTGAGTGATTTGTATTCTGTAATATGTCTTAATTCCGACAGACATCAAGTACATTATCACTTCATATGTCAGCGTAGCACATTAATTAGGCATTAATGTTCAGATACCGGATCCAAGTAATGAAAACAGAGTACTTACAAACTCTTCTGTGTCCCGACAGGTGTATAAATCCACACCTAAAAGAGTTTAAATGCCCTCTTATAGATGAGTTGCAGGCTTTCAAATCCACCTTTGACCCTAGGGTCAGTCAGAATTCTTAGAATATCAGCATTAAATCCTTTCAATAATCTCTTTATACCTCTTTGGCAAACAGTGACATTCCAAGAAATGATCTCATTGGTCAGCTCACTTTACTCTTTTACAACACTGGTTGTTTGTAAGACCTTGAATACACTCATCATCTATTTCTTTCACTGTAACATTCAACTCTCATTTTTATAAAAGAATCACTAACTTGCGTCATAAAAGCAATAACCCTTTGAATGCGTCACCCACTGTCTTTTATCAATGGCCAGCACACCTCCACAGCTCACATTCAGACCTAAAGTCTGAAGTAGTTTAATAACTTTACACTTTGTTGTTACTACATAACTACATAAAAAATAGAATGATCCAAAACATATTCTTTAATTTTTGTATCGTTCTTGATAGTTTACATTGATAGCATTATTTTGTATTCCAAAATCATGCAGCCAAAGCTTTTGTATAAAAAGAAAAGCCTGCACACTTATCAGTCATTAGTGACCCTTATTGCAGTTTAATTAAAGGGTCTAATGTAAAGCATCATGAATTGTGTCATTAAAATGCATTTCCAACAGTAATGCATTGGCTTTGTAGAGATGGCATTCCAATAATTTTCCATTTACATAGCGTTCTTATGCATTTTCAGGTTTACATTGAATCCTTATGCATTAACATATTTATATTAAGTCCTCATGTATTTTAATGAGTCTTTATGGATTTCCAAATTCAATTTGAGTACTTATGCATTTCCAATCTTTTTTAATCTTACATAGTCTTTTTGCAGTTCCAAAATTTACATTGATTCCTTTCGCATTTAAAAAAAATACATTGTGTCCTTATTCATTTCCAAATTTACCATATGCCATATCTAAATGTAATGCAAAGGGTTCAAAGAGATGACATTACAATCTTTTAATCTGTTACTGTTTACATAATTTATCATCACAATTGACAGATCAGAGATGATATAGCTTATCTCTAGTTGATCTTATAAGATTTCTTTGGGTGTGCCCAATTTGGATATGTAAATTTGCTTATCTGGAGCGCATCCTTATCTTTGCATTTCTGCTTTGCAGGACCTTTGTGTTGTCATTATGGTGGTGGTCTGCACAAAGTCATTGGAAAGGTCATATGGTAAAAAATGCCAAATTTTGAACAATTTAAAGTCTATGTTAAAATATATTTAGAAATGATATCTAAAAGCAAGAAAAACTTTACAGCTATTTAATAGATATAAGTTTTTTCTGTAAAATGCCTTTCTTTATTTTTTTTATTTTTTTAACCCTTGACTTGTATGGTTATATGTACTCTTGTATGTAAATTATTTTTGTTGTTGTTATATTGCAATAAAAAAAAAAAAAAAAAGAAAAAAAAAAGGTCATATGGTAAGATGGTGCAAGGTGAGTTGAATTTTACAGGTCTGACATGAAATCGTTATGAAACAACCTTGAATTTTTTTAAATGTTTTAAGTCTGTGGCATGCTACCGTGCCATTTATTCACCCTGTGTACACTGTTAAGCTTTATGTACACATGGTAAATTTAGTGACATAATAAACTTAATAAATGGTGAAATCCATGATTACTGTTTGCACTAATTTGCAGGTGCATTTTTCATCTACTTTTATCTTGAATAGTGACCATTTTTTAACAGTGTTGTGTGTGCAAACAATCTTTGCCAGGAATATTACATATTACAGTTGGGTGCATCATCTAGGGTGTGGTTCAATTATTGCACTCCAGATGTGTTGATCCCTGCAAATATTCCAAATGTGGGAGTCTCAACTGCATAATTTCTGCACTGTAAAATCCAATTAGTTGACCTTACTTTGAAAAAACATGCAAACTGATTGCCTTAATTAAGTAAATGTGCAACACTTATAGTAGACTAAAGTTAAGTGAACTTAAATATTTAAGTACAATTAACCAGTTACAAGTGGACTGAACTCAACTGAGGGACTGTGATTGCTATTTTTGACATTGCGGTGTAGTGGTTAAGGCTCAGGGATGGTAATCAGAAGGTTGCCAGTTCATTTCCCATAAGAAACCAGACATGAGCTTACACCATCATCCCTTTTGATTAAGCTGCTTAAAGACCAAGATTTTGAGGCTTTCATGCTGTGTTCTGTTCAAAGTCAGATGTGGAATATTCCTACTTGATATATCCTAGTTCTGACGATAAAGGCATTTAACTCCCTGGCAGTCACTAAAAGAAGAGAGGGTCTGCATTCAGAAAATGTCTCTAGACAAGATTCTTAAATTTATTGTACAACAGGAGCATAAAAACAAGTGTTTAGGAAGATGGCTCATTAAGAAACCAAATAACAACACCAGTGATAGATTGACAAAAAAGAAGTGTCTTTTATTGTCAGTGTCATTTAGCTGTTTCCCGTGACCTGTTCCCTGTTCCGATTGCTGGCAGCATGCTGCATACACCCACTGAGGATCATGTTGAAAAACCTCTGGTTCTAGGAGATTCTATTGTAAGAATCGAACCAAGTCCGAATGGGCCAGTACGGGGCCACTAAGGTGACTTGCTCCTCGTCCTCCCTGACCTTGCACAGCACCTGTGCAAGAAGGCTCACTGGGGGGAATGCGTACTTGTGCAGTCCTGTGGGCCAGCTGTGTGCCAGTGCGTCTGCCCCGAGGGGAGCCTCTGTTCGGGCGTACCAGAGCGGGCAGTGGGAGGTTTCTCGGAAGGCAAACAGGTCTACCTGGGCCTTGCCGAACCGTTCCCAAATCAGCTGGACCGACTGGGGGTGAAGCCTTCACTCTCCACTGGGTGACCGCACGTCCGCTATCACATTGAGGTTGCCGGGGATGTGAGTGCCACGCAGTGACCTGAGTAGCTGCTGGCTCCAAAGGAGGAGACGACGGGCGAGTTGTGACATGTGGTGGGAGCGCACTCTGCCTTGGCGATTTATGTACGCTACCACTGCGGTGCTGTCTGACCTGACTAGGACATGTTTGTCCTGAACTAAGGGGAGAAACTTCCTCAGGGCAAAGAAAACTGTCAGCAACTCTAGGCAGTTGATGTGCCAGCACAGCGGGGCCCCTTTCCAATGGCCCACAGCTGCGTGCCCGTTGCACACGGTGCCCCAACCCGATCTGGAGGCGTTGGTCATGACCAGGACACGTCAGGACACCTGCTGCAAGGGTACTCCTGCCCGTAAAAAGCAGAGGTCAGTCCAGGGTTTGAATGTCTGGTGGCAGGCGGTGGTGATCATCACACGGTGCAGCGTTCAACGCCAGCTGTGTATTTGCTCTAATAGAGGAAAATACTCTTTTACAAAGAAAATCACTCTTTCAATAACTCTTTCGAGTTGTTTTCTCTGCGCTGTCGAAGCGCCCAGGGATATGCAAATACTGTCTGCCAACTTCTCATTGGCCTTTTTTCAGGCCATTAAATACACAAAGACTAATGAGAATATTAAACACAGGTGAGGAACAATGAGGGACAGCTGGCAGTGATAAGAGCAGGGAATTATGGGAAGTGTAGTCCGGGAACAGATGACGGGAGAAATACAGGGCAGAAAACCGTGAATTGTGACACTATTTGATCAAAAACCTTTAAAAATAAGCAGCTTAAATATAATTTGACTCTTGATGGATGTACTGTTACATCGTCTGGTACAGCGAAGAACTTAGGTGTTATATTTGATACCAGTCTGTCCTTTGAAAATCAAATTTCCACTGTTTGTATAACAGCATTCTTCCACCTCAGAAATATTGCTACCTTACGACACATGCTCTCTGTTGATGATGCCGAAAAACTAATTAATGTGTTCACTTCATTACTGGGAGGATATTCAGCAAGTTCAATAAGTAAACAACAATTGGTTCAAAATGCAGTTGACAGAGTGCTGACTAGAACCAAGAAATATTATCATATTAGCCCAATTTTATCATAGATACATTGTGTTAAATTTAGTATTAATTTAAACATTTTGTTAACTACGTACAAAGCTTTGAATGGTCTAGCTCCACAGTAATTAAGTGACCTTCTACCACACTATATTCCATCCAGTTTTTTACCTTCACAAAATTCTGTTACTGTTAATTGTTCCTAGTATATAAAAATCCACAAAAGGTGGTAGATTCTTTTCCTATTTGGCTCCTAAACTATGGAATAGTCTCCGTAATAGTTATTATAGTAATTATAGTAATAATGGAATAGTTAGTGATACAGACACACTCAGTTTAAATCTAGACTAAAGACTAATCTATTTAGCCAGGCATAGACCAAATTTATCCATCAACTCACAATTAGGCTGCTTTAGTTAGGTCTGCTGGAACGAGAAACATTTATCAAGACCAATAACTCTGCAAAAAATTTAATGGTATCTACGCTAATATTATTCTATTTGTTTCCCTGTCCTAACCTCAGGATTCATATCCCGAGATTACCAGAGCCGGCCAGATCCAGCTCCGTTCCTGCTTGGTGTCGGACTCCACTGCTACGTGTCTCTGAGTGATGACAACTAAATAGAGCCGGTGCCAGCCAGACATCACTTCAGTCTATTACGATGGACTTCAGAGGACGAACTGATGCCAACTCCAATCATAAGACATGGGATATTAATATGCCACTGCCTGAACCTTGGATTAAGGATAGTCCTTAGAGAAATTACCTGCCGGCTGAACTGTGATGCGCCTCACTGATCTCTGCCTGAATCACCTTGGTCTGATGATGGACTACACTCATAAACTGGAATACATAGACTATCAATTAATTGCAAAAAAAAGCCTTCATCAGCAAACCAACAAAGGACAATACATCTATGTGAAACTCTGCAGTTAATCCAAGATGGACTTCAAAGACATTAGTCATTAATCTTACAGTTCATACAAAATCTTTGTTTAAACACTGACCCTTAACACTTACTTAGTTTAATAATTTTAAACCATGATGTGCACTGCACACTAATAAATAACTAATATTGGCATTATATTCATGCTGTTTAGCGAGAGGGGAACTGGCCCCCACAGTGAGTCTGGTTTCTCCTAAGGTTATTTTTTTCCATTAATCAACATCTTATGGAGTTTTGTGTTCCTTGCCACAGTCGCCTTTGGCTTGCTCACTGAGGTTGTAAATACAATTATTATTTAATTATTTATTTTTATACACAATTTACAATCATATTTAATCAAACTACTTAATTATGACTCTAAGACTTTATAGATATTACAGTTTTATTTTCTGTTAATGCATGATTTTCTGTAAAGGTGCTTTGAAACGATGTGTGTTGTGAAAAGTGCTATAAAATTACTTATCAAGTTTATTATTTTATTATCAAGTTTATTATCATATAATGTTGAAACTGACTCATTGCTTTTATTTGCTTAAAAGTGAATGGTTAATATTAACATTATACGTTGCAATAGGTTCTAACATTTTGTGATGTAATATATTCTCGTAAATCATAGTTTAGTGATTTAGATTTAGATAGATTTAGATGCATGATTTTATAAGTGTATTTCTGCTCTTGCAAATTGTTGCAAATTTTTAATGAATAGAATGCAGCCTTAGCCCATATCTGTTAGCTTTAAGGCCATGTATACTATATACTCCTAAAAGTTGAGAAAATAAACTTTTAGCAGATTTACTTATTTAAAATTACAGTCTTTCTAGACCAACTTTACCTGCCACTCCCATCCACATATTTTAATGCAAATTTTGGGATATTGTCGTTTCCAAATGCACATAAAAAGCTTAATAAAAACTTGCTTGAAGTAGATACAGTATGTTTTTATCAGTAACATGGTTAAACCCTTATGGTAAATGGTCTGCACTTATACAGCACTTTTTTTAACCTTAGAGGTTACCAAAGTGCTTTACACTGTGTCCATATCCCCCATTCACACACACACACTCATACACCAGGCACTAGCCTACATTGGGAGCAACTTGGGGTTCAGTGTCTTGCCCAAGGACACTTCAGCATGTGGAGAATCGAACCCTGCGTTTAGCAGCCGACCCGCTCTACCACCTGAGCCACAGCCGCCCTTATCAAGCTAATCAAGCCTCCGAGAGGGATAAAGGGCGACTTTGGATGGTGGTGCGAGAGACAGATTGTTTACAGGCAGCTGTCCGTCAAATATGTGTGTTTGTGTCTTTTGGTTCAGTTTTATATTAAAACTATTATTTATATCGTCAAGCCAGTTCTCGCCTCCTCTCCATTAATACCTTTACATTGGTGCCTTAATCCCTTTAAATTGGTGCCGAAATCCAGGAAGGAGGTGGGATACGATGTAGTGGAGTTCTTGCCGCTACCATCCACCCCAGAGAAGCAGCCGCGGCCATCTGCTGGAAGCGGAGGAGCGGCTGCTGACCGAGAGGGGAGAAGGGGCTCCTAGCCGACCGGCTGGAGTGGTCAGGGCTGCTGCCATGGGCAAGGGGAGACTGCTAAATACGGCGGGGTTAAGAGAGGTCTGCCGATCCCGAGCGGTGAGGGGCTCCTGGCTGACCACCTGGAGCGGGAGAACCAATGCCAGGGGCAGGGAAGACCCCTTCTGTTCCCCGAGAACATGGCAGGGCGTTTCTTCTGCCAGGGGCCGGAGGACTGCCTCCGATTCTCCCGGGGAGGCGTGGCTGTCCCAGTTAGAGGGTGGAGGATTGGCCAAGGACCAAGCTACGGCATATAGGAGAACCTGGCGAGTAAATGTTTTTTCTCTCTCTGCTCGCTCTCTCCCACTGCCCTCTTCGTTGGCCTTTTCCCTCTCTTTTAAATTTTACAATGTTTTTTTTTATTGGGTAATGCACTGTTACAGGGAGTACCCCTATTTTAATAATTATTGCTTCCCCTGTCCCCTCCCAGATTCAGGAAGGCAAGGATGACCTGCCGGCAGACTGGCGTAAGGAAAAGGGGGTGGGGGGCGTACGTCATGCCGGGGGCTCCCCTGCCTGAGACAATGAGGGACGAATGTGACAGGGCAGAGGGCGGGGCCGGGTTGTGATTCTACACCCCTGGCCTATTATCAGGCTAATCAAACCTCTGAGAGGGATAAAGGCCGACTGTGGACGGTGGTGGTGCGAGAGAGTATTTACGGCAGCTGTCCGTCATATGTGTGTGTTTGTGTCTTTTGGTTCATTTTTACATTAAAACTATTATTTATATCGTCAAGCCAGTTCTCGCCTCCTCCTTTCCATTAATCCCTTTACAGTGACATGCTTTTGCTCCCAGACAAAAGGCATCTGAAACATGAAGTTTGTCTGAGCATTTGGTCTGTGCGCACTAAACCGCAAGTGTTACATTTAATAAAATAGCCACTTTGGCTTCAACCATTTTCATTTCCATTTTTCACCAATTTCTCCTGAATATATAATTTTTCTCTCTTAAACACATGGAAGTGCGGCTATTCTCAAATTGTTTATGCATTATTCTGCTTTAATTATTTATATGGAATTTTACGCATTATTTTCCATATGAATAAAACTTGGATAGAAACATACAGTAGCTACTGACAAGCAATAGGAAATACCACATCATGGGTAAGGGTATTGCTTTGAAATAGGGAATGAGTCTTTTAATATGTCCCACACAAACTTCCTGTTTCAATAGGAAATATACTGAATGTCAACAAAAGAAACTGTACTCGTTGTGGCACACAACTCCAGTCAAGCATCACGCTTTCATATCCGTATTTTGCAAGAATAAAGGAGCTGTTGTATAGAGTGACACAGGATGCTCAAACAAAGGAATATACAGTACATCCCAGCTCTTAATATCGCAGAGCCGGCAGGAAATGTTATTCCAGGTGGAGCATTAGAATCCGATTGCGGATCACTTAGGTGAGAGGAAAACACTGAACCGTCTATTAGCCCTTTTTTATTGGTCGGGCATTGTTCGCAGGTGGTATGCACCGTGAATGTCAGCTGGTGAATCCACTGGCCACCCCAAAAGTACCATTGCACCACCTTCCACTGATCTAGGTCCCCTTTGAAAGAATTGGCATGGACTGATTAAGGCACATCATTTATATCACGGACAATTCGCAAGCTTTATGAATTGTTGGGTATTAAGTCTATTCGCTCCAGTGTTTACCATCCGCAAACAGATGGCCTGGTGGAGCGATTTAATAAAACCCTTAAAAACATGATTCGTAAATTCATGCACAAGGATACTAGAAATTTGGACAAATGGCGTGACCCCCTGTTATTCGCAGTACGAGAGGTCCTGCAATCCTGCACAGGGTTTTCCCCATTCGAGCTGCTGTATGGACGGCGCCTGCACGGCGTGGTTGATGTCATACGTGAAGCTTGGGAGGAGGGACCTTCAACCAGTAAGAATGAAATTCAATACGTTCTTGATGTTAGAGCAAAACTTCACACTTCGGGGCAACTAACACAGGAGAATTTGCTCCAAGATCAGGAACGTCAAAGCCGACCGTATAACAGAGGAACTCTGCTGTGGGAATTTGCACCGGAATACAAAGTGCTTGTATTACTCCCCACATTGGGCTCCAAATTACTCGCCAAGTGGCAAGGACCATTTCAGGTAACACGATGAGTGGGGGATCTCGATAATGAGGTAATGCAAACCAAAAGAGGGAGCGCACTTCAAATATATTCTCTCAACCTCCTGAAATTATGGAGGGAGGCGATACCTGTGATGTTGGTTACAGTAGTTCCGGAGAGGGCGGAGCTCAGGCCGGAGGTGAATACAAAAAGCAACCTTATCACTTGCGAAGACCACCTCTCACCATATCAATTCACAGAGGTTGCCAAGCTGCAGCAGGAGTTTGCAGACATGTTTTCCCCTCTGCCGGGTCATACAAACCTCATCCAGCACCAATTCGAGACCGAGCTGGGGGTAGTGGTACGTTGCCATCCCTACCGATTGCCTGAAGACACAGAACAATTGTTTGGGAAGAATTGGATGCAATGCTCGATATGGGGTAACAGAGGAATCCCACAGTGACTGCTCAGTTGTTCTGGTTCCTAAGAACGATGGGTCTGTAATGTTCTATGTGGATTATAGAAAAGTCAACATGGTGTCTAAATCTTATGCCTACCCATGTTGATGAGTTGCTCGATCAGTTGGGCACTGCTCGATTTTATTTGACATTGGATTTGACAGGGTTATTGTCAGATCCCCTTGACACCAATTTCCCGCAAAAAAACAAGTCAAGTCAAGTCAAGTGGTTTTTATTGTCGTTTCAACCATATACAGTTAGTACAGTACACAGCAAAACGAGACAACGTTCCTCCAGGACCATGGTGCTACATAAAAACAACAAAGGACCAACACAGGACCACATGAGACAACACAACGAAATAAAATACCTATATAAAAAAACCTACATATACCTATATAAAGTGCACGTACAAACATGTGCAAAAAGTACAGGACAGTACAACAAATTTCTGACAATGAACAGGACAATAGACAGTGCAGCGCCGACCAGAACTCAGTAGTGCAAAATGACAGTTTCTAAAAATGTAAACATAACATACTATGAGATAATGTTCTATGCACATAGCAGTTATTGAGGTAGCAGACAGTTATAAAGTGACAGTAATTAAAATGCAACTCAGGACACGTGTGTGTCAAACCAGTCTCTGAGTATTGAGGAGTCTGATGGCTTGGGGGAAGAAGCTGTTACACAGTCTGGCCGTGAGGGCCCGAATGCTTCGGTACCTCTTGCCAGACGGGAGGAGGGTAAAGAGTTTGTGTGAGGGGTGTGTGGGGTCGTCCACAATGCTGGTTGCTTTATGGATACAGTGTTTTTTGTAAATGTCTTTGATGGAGGGAAGAGAGACCCCAATGATCTTCTCAGCTGTCCTCACTATCCTCTGCAGGGCTTTGCAGTCCGAAACCGTGCAAGTCCCAAACCAGGCAGTGATGCAGCTGCTCAGGATGCTCTCAATAGTCCCTCTATAGAATGTAGTGAGGATGGGGGTTGGGAGATGTGCTTTCCTCAGCCTTCGAAGAAAGTAGAGACGCTGCTGGGCTTTCTTGGTGATAGAGCTGGTGTTGAGGGACCAGGTGAGGTTCTCTGCCAAGTGAACACCAAGGAATTTGGTGCTTTTGACGATCTCCACAGAGGAGCCGTCGATGTTCAGTGGAGTGTGTTCACCTTGTGCCCTCCTAAAGTCAACAACCATCTCTTTTGTTTTGTCGACATTCAGGGACAGGTTGTTGGCTCTACACCAGTTCGTCAGCCGCTGCACCTCCTCTCTGTATGCTGACTCGTCGTTCTTGCTGATGAGACCCACCACGGTCGTGTCATCGGCGAACTTGATGATGTGATTCGAGCTGTGCATTGCTGCACAGTCGTGAGTCAGCAGAGTGAACAGCAGTGGACTGAGCACACAGCCCTGGGGGGCCCCAGTGCTCAGTGTGGTGGAGATGCTGTTCCCGATCCGGACTGACTGAGGTCTCCCAGTCAGGAAGTCCAGGATCCAGTTGCAGAGGGAGGTGTCCAGGCCCAGCAGGTTCAGCTTTCCAATCAGGTGCTGGGGAATGATTGTGTTGAATGCTGAGCTGAAATCTATGAACAAAATTCGAAATTATGAGTCCTTATTGTCTAGGTGGGTGAGGGCCAGATGGAGGGTTGTGGTGATGGCATCGTCCGTTGAACGGTTTGAACGATACGCAAACTGCAGTGGGTCTAGTGAGGGGGGCAGCAGGGTCTTAATCTGCCTCATGACGAGCCTCTCGAAGCACTTCATGATGATGGGTGTAAGTGCGACGGGACGGTAGTCGTTGAGGCAGGACACTGAAGACTTCTTTGGCATGGGGATGATGGTGGTGGCCTTGAAGCACGTTGGAACGACGGCGCTGCTCAGAGAGATGTTGAAGATGTCGGTAAGAACATCTGCTAGCTGGTCTGCACATCCTCTGAGCACTCTGCCAGGAATGTTGTCTGGTCCAGCAGCCTTCAGTGGGTTGACTCTACGTAGAGTTTTCCTCACATCTGCCGTGGTAAGACGGAGCACCTGGTCGTTGGGAGGAGGGGTGGACTTCCTCGCCATCACGTCGTTCTGCACTTCAAACCGAGCATAGAAGTCGTTCAGCGCATCTGGAAGGAAGGCATCTTTGTCACAGGCAACTGATGTTGTCCTGTAGTTGGTGATGGCCTGGATGCCCTGCCACATGCGCCGCGTGACACCGCTGTCCTGGAAGTGACTGTGGATTCTCTGGGCGTGTGCGCGCTGATTGCCCGTGACAGTTTGGCCCTAGCTGTTCTTATGGCTGCCTTATCGCCTGCTCTGAAGGCGGAGTCTCGGGACCTCAGCAGTGTGTGCACCTCCGCAGTCATCCACGGCTTCTGGTTGGAGCGTGTGGTGATGGTCTTGGAGAAAGTGACATCATCAATGCACTTGCTGATGTAGCTGGTCACTGATGCTGTGTATTCCTCCAAGTTGGTAGAACCGCCATATGTTGCAGCCTCCCTGAACATGTGCCAGTCAGTACACTCAAAACAGTCCTGAAGAGCAGAGATGGCTCCTGCTGGCCAGGTTTTCACCTGCTTCTGAAGCGGTTTTGTGCGTCTGACGAGCGGTCTGTATGCTGGAATTAACATAACAGAGATGTGGTCTGAGTAGCCGAGGTGGGGGCGGGGCTCCGCCCGTGCAGCGCCTGGGATGTTTGTGTAAACAAGATCAAGCGCGTTCACCCCTCTCGTTGCAAAGTCCACATACTGATGGAATTTAGGGAGCACTGTCTTGAGATTTGCATGGTTGAAATCTCCGGTGACAATAAACAGTCCGTCGGGGTGAGCGTTCTGCAGTTCGCTCATAGCCCCATACAGTTCACAGAGCGCTTCCTTAGCGTTAGCGCTGGGGAAACGTAAACTCCGGTTATGCAAACGTAAACTCCGGTGGTGAATTCCCGTGGTAGATAAAAAGGTCTGCATCTAACAGTCACAAGCTCCAACAGCGATGAACAGTAACTAGAGACTAGCGTAGAGTTCTTGCACCATTCCGTGTTGATGTAAACACACAAGCCACCACCGCGAGTCTTACCGCAGAGAGCTGTATTTCTGTCGGCACGAAACGAGGCGAGCCCGTCTAGCTGAATGGCGGCATCCGGAACTCTGTCGCTGAGCCACGTCTCCGTGAAAACAAAGACGCAGCAATCTCTAAACTCACGCTGCGTAGCCTGCTGGAGTCGGATATAGTCCAGTTTATTGTCCAGGGAGCAAACATTTGAGAGCAGGATAGACGGGAGAGCCGGCCGGCTAGGGTTTGTTTTTAGCCTAGCATGGACCCTCGCCCTCTTTCCACGCTTCCGCTTTCTCGCACACCGCTTACGACATCCTCTCCCCTGGCCACCGGCATCAGGCGACGCCGAGGGCTGGAGGCCTGGTCTCCGCAGCAAGCCGAGTACGCGTAGCGCCTCCTGCAGGTCATCATGCAGCTTGGTTTTTGCATGAGTCTTATATTTCAGTAGTGTCTGGCGATGGTAGACACAAACACCGGTTGCTCCGATGTCCATGTGTTGCAAAAGTCGGGCTTTTTTAACAAAAATAGCACCATTGTGGATCCGGAGTGGCCGCTGCGTGCTACCGCGCCGCCATCTTGGATCAGGAAGATCCAAGCGTTCTCCACACGCTTCAGATCAAGAAGATCCCAGCGTTCTCCACACCGTTTGATACACCAATTTGTGACTCTTCCGTTCGGTTTGTTTGGGGCCGCAGCTACGTTTCAGCTAAGTTTTATGGACTGAATCCTGAGACCGCATTCAGCTTATGCCACTGCCTATTTAGATGACATCATCATTATAGCAATGATTGGCAGCAACACGTAGCATTTGAGGGTGGTCCTGAGATCGCTGCGGCGGGCGTGGCTCACAGCAAAGCCAAGAAGTGTGTGATTCCCTGTGTCCTCCTTCCCTCCTGACCTTCAAGAGTGTTACACATGTCAATCAATTTTATGGGGTCTTTAAGCCTATAGTGCAGGGGGTTGTCCATGAAATAAGTTTGTCATTATATTTTATGGGGTCATTGCCTAAAAGTTTGCAGTAATAAATTGCATCCCTATTTATGTGGTGATAAATATGAGCTAAATATATTTCTCACTGAAGGAATGCTATGTGGTATAAAAATATGCATTTTAAGTTTGAATAGTTTTAGTAAGAAGAAAATAAAAATATACTGCATCACAGCTGTGATGATAAATGATCTCTAAGATTTAGAGTAAAAGTATGATACAAGACATGGCTTTCTAATCAATTTTACATGTACATGGTGTGTACGGTGTGTAGTGTCACATGACATTTTATGACCCTTTCAGTTTTCAGCCATAGAAATTCTATCGCTTCAGATCTCTGGAGAATCCTTAGTGCATGTTATCACATGGGCCTGAGAGACAGATATGTTACTATTCCTCACAAACCACTAACTTTAAAATGGGAAAATGGTGTAATTTTGTCTGTTCTTATGATTAAGCCTGAATCTGATGTGATAAGATAACCAGGTGCTTGTTCCCATGTTTAAAGACCCCATGAAATGGCTTGACAATTGCATCTTCTTATATACTGCTTTTCAGGTGAATGCATCTTTTTTAAAAGGATTTTTAGATATTTTAAATATTTGTATTTTTAATAATATATTCAACATTCTCAGATAATATTTTTTTTTCTTCTGCAGTATAGCTGCTAAAGATAACATGATAGAAAAGTAAAGTGAAACTTTTAATAATTGTAATTTTAATCACACATAGTATGTATGTGGTAAAGAAACCAAATTATTAATCTCTCATTAATATTTGGGGAACTGGATCACTGTAAGCAGCTTGTTCCATTCTTAAGGAGACAGTACTATTTTAACAAATGAATGGAAACTCAATGTAAATACTTGTACAGTGTACACATTATTTCAAGCAGGGACAGCTCATTTTACTATTATTACTATTAAAACTCCAGCCTCAGGGTTTGCGGTGTCCTGCTTGCTTATACGTGCATACAGTTCCTTGAGTGCCTGGTCAGTGTCGGCTTGTGGGGCGGATGTACACAGCTGTGATAATGACCGCTGAGAATTCCCTCAGTAGCCAGAATGGTTGACACAGAAGCATGAGAAATTCCAGATCAGGAGAGTAGAAAGACTTGATAAAAGACTTTCCGTTCCTCTGATCACACAAGGATTTGTTGTTCATGAAACACACACCACCACCTCTGCTTTTACCTGAGAGGTCTTTAACTCTGTCCGCTCAGTGCACTGAGTCTGGAATCTCCGCAGACATTCAAGTTTCTGTCAGGCAGAAAATGCAGCAATCCCTTGTCTCTTTGGAAAGAGTTTCTGCACTCTCAGCTCACAGAGCTTGTTGTCTAGAGACTGAACATTTGCCAGTAGAATGCTGGGTATCAGGGCTCAATTTGCGTGATGTCTTAGTCTGACGAGAACACCGGCTCTCCTTCCCCTTTTCCGGCTGTGTTTCCACGGATGGGCAGCCCAGAAAAAGGGCTCCGCTGTCATGTTTGAAAACAGTGGGTAGGTATTGAGGTTTTTAAAGTCCGGTTTTCAGTGTGCTATTACAGAACCAATGTCCAAAAGTGTTTGTCTAACATAGAGAATAAGGCAGACAACATCCAAGACAAAAAACAATTCACAACAAAGAGTTCTAGACAAAACAATCAAAAACTGCAAGGGTTGGAGTTCGCAGTGCAGCAGCCATACTCTGTGCCATCTAGAACGAGCGAACCAACATGGTATTTTATTCACTAAAATTGCATTCAGCTGATCACAATGTATAGTCAGGACATTAATAACGTGAAAAATTACTATTACAATTTTAATTTTAATTTGAAAATGTTCAGAACTTCATAAACTACTTCGAAGAGTTCTCATCAAAGAATCCTCCACCAAAGAATCCTGCATCTGCAAAGCTGTCAGCAATGACAGCTTTGCAGATGCTTGTCATTCTAGCTGTCAGTTTGTCCAGATACTCAGGAGACTTTTCACCCCACACTTCCTGTAGCACTTGGCATAGATGTGACTTTCTTGTCGGGCACTTCTCATGCACATTACAGTCTAGCTGATCCCACAAAAGCTCAATGGGGTTAAGATCCATAACACTTTTTCCAATTATCTGTTGTACAATGTCTGTGTTTCTTTGCCCACTCTAACCTTTTCTTTTTGATTTTCTGTTTCAAAAGTGTTTTTTTCTTTGCAATTCTTACCAAAAGGCCTGCACCCCTGAGTCTTCTCTTTACTGTTGTACATGAAACTGGTGTTTAGTGGGTAGAATTCAATGAAGCTGTCAGCTGAGGACATGTGAGGCATCTATTTCTCAAACTATTTCTCGTTTAGTTGTACATCTGGTCTTCCACATCTCTTTCTGTCCTTGTTAGAGACAGTTGTCCTTTGTCTTTTAAGACTGTATTGTACACCTTTTGTATGAAATCTCAAAACAACGATTTCTTTTTTGCCATTTTTGACCTAATATTGACCTTAAGACATGTCAGTCTATTGCATACTGTGGCAACTCAAGAACAAACACAAAGACAATGTTAAGCTTCATTTAATGAACCAAATAGCTTTCAGCTGTGTTTGATATAATGGCAAGTGATTTTCTAGTACCAAATGATCAATTTAGCATGATTACTCAAGGATAAGGTGTTGGAGTGATGCTGCTGTCTAGATTTGATAACAAATATTTTTTTAAAATAGTGATGGTGCTGTTTTTTACATCAGTAATGTCCTGATACTATAGTACTATACATTGTGATCAGTTCATTGCCCTTTGGTGAATTAAAGTACCAATTTCCTTATGAAACAGCAAAATCTGTACATTATTCCAAACTTTTGGCCCCCAGTGTATACTTTTTTATTATATATAATTGCATGATATAATATAAATTGATGGAATGTAGATTTTATTTTAATATTGATGACAAACAAACTATATAAAAATAAATAATGCAATAAAAATATGCACTTTCACATATACTTTTACAGGACAGGTTATGTTCAGTTATCTTTGTCCTTGACCTGATCAGCCTGAAAGTAACTATTTTTGAAGGTTTATTTATTTGTGATCTGTTCTTATATAGAAGGGTAAATGAGAAACTCTTTGTAATGCGTTCAGGAGTTAAGGAGGACACGAAGGCGAGTAGCTCCTCTCAAGGTAAATATTTTATTGTAGTATAACACAGCTTTTAATTTACAACAATCAATTCACTCCCAAACTCTCTCTCTCAAGTGTTGGTGGCCTGGGTCTTTTATCCGCTCTCCCCGTGCTCACTGGAATTATAGACAGGTGTTAGACATAATTTAGCTCAGGTGTAAGTGCCCTTACTGCTTCCCTCTCTCCGGACGGGCACTTGACCACACCCCTGCTGCCACATTCTTATTATTTAAACATTGAGCATTTATATTCTGTTTAAAATTATAATGTGCAATTTGCTCAAACATTTTTCTAAAAAAAAAAAAAAACATTTTCTGTCACACTTTATCATTTAACTGTTATTATATCAAATCGAGATTACGTAGAATCATGAACTTTATGTTGATATCAAACTGAATCTTGAGATAACCATATCATCCCATCACTATTATGTTCTGCATCCATATTAATTAGAATAATATACCTGGTTTCCTTTCTTCATTTTTCTTTATCAGGTCTCTGATAAAGCCGTCTTTCTTCAAACAAGTCTTATTGGAGGAATTGCTTATCAGTTTTCAGAATTGCAATAGTTTAATTTCTTAAGTTCCCCTTCTCTCTCTCTCTCTCAGCTTCAAGCTGCATTTTAAGTGTTGCAACCTCATGTATGGAAGTTGGAGCAGGTGTATCTGAAATTTTACAAAAATTGGTACATGTATATTACAGCAGTTAGTTTGAATCTGGGGCTGGTTGCATAACACTTTTTTAGACTAGTCTTACTAGTTAGTTGTCTTGAATTTTGGTCTTATCTTTTTCAGTCAGTTGCATAACAACTTAGATTGGTCTAATTTAAGACTGAAATGTAAACCTGCCGACCCCTACTTTTGAATCATTGAGTATTTTATCATTCAAAAATTGGCCCACATTCACTTCCATTGTAAGTGCCTCACTGAAGGCCAGATTTTTGCCTTTTTTTTTTTTTTTTTAAGAAAATGAGGGACGAAACAAAATTATTTTTTGTGGTAATCAACATTATGCCACACATACTTTCGATTGAGCTTAACTTGTCTTGAACCTGGAATATTCTTTTAATAATGAGTTACTGAATCATTCTCTCTACACTGATTTATTAAACAATTCAATTAGAGTTGATCACTTTAAAGATTTGTTCAAAAACACACTGAAATGCAAATTTTCACTTATTACAAACATTTTATTTAGTTCCTTTGTTCAATTACATTCAGTGTGCTATTTAAAGCTCAACTGTGTGAGCCAAGTGTGGAATGGGAAAACTTTATTGGTGCTTGTACATTTGCAGAACATCTCTCTTTGCTCCGACAAGTGATTGTATCATCACCAATGTTGTCAGTGAAATTAGTAAATTTTTGCTCCTGGCTTCGACTGATGACAGTTCAATTGAATTATAACTGCTAAAAAAAATCGTAATCTATGCAAGTTTGATTCATTCTACCGCTAAATTTATATAAATGAAAACCTACCTCAACCAATGATCTATAATATAGAACTATATACATTGAGACTTCATCACTATTTTATTGTCTGGATAACCTTAACCTAAAACACGGTGCGTGATCATGAGGAAGGATTACATCAAGATGTAGATTGGAATGCAGGTGCATTATATAAATAAAATGGTCTATTCCTCTCTTGCTGTTGCTGGTATGCCAGTGATTACCCCTCGGCACGCATGCCATAGATTGCCGACCCCTGATACAGCTTTGTTAAAATTATTATGATTTTTTTTACTCTATAGGGTTTGCAGAGGTTGATCCCTCTGTCAAGCTCCTGAAGTTTGCAGACAACAAACTGCAAACTGTCATCTGCCTCATCCAAGATGATGATGAGTCTGTAAGTTGAAACAACAACAAGTTGAAGCTGGGTGGCTCACTGTTGCAGTCAAAACAACCTTGAGCTGAACATGCTCAAAACAGTGGAGATGATAGTGGACTTTAGGAGGTACACCCCAGCATTGACCCCACTCACCATTCTAAACATCACTGTGGCAGCAGTGGAGTCTTTCAGGTTCCTGGGCACTACCATCTCACAGCACCTGAAGCGGAAGTCCCACATTGACTCCAAAAAGGCCCAGCAGAGGTTGTACTTCCTTCACCAGCTAAGGAAGTTCAACCTGCCACAGGTGTTGCTGATACAGTTCTACTCAGCATTTATTGAGTCTGTCCTCTGCATTTCAATAACTGTCAGGAACAGTTTTTTTCTATCCATCTCATGAAAAGTTAAAACTGCCCCATTGAGCAATAATTATGTGCAATACACAGCTTAGTCTAATTATCCAATATATCCTATCTCTTCTACCATACATTACCTTGCATCTATACATAATAGATTTGTGTGTTTATATATATATATATATATATATATATAATATATACACACACATATACTACAAGCCTGCTTTGACTGCACTGATTGGAGTGTATTTGAGGCTGCAGACACCATTCTGGATGAGCTCACAGATACTGTGACATCATATATCAGTTTCTGTGAGGACATATGCATTCCTACTAGGACTTATATAACATACAACAATGACAAACCAGGGCTTACAGCTAAACTCAGGCAGCTTCATGAGGCCAAATAGGATGCTTACAGAAGTGGGATACAATCTTGTACAAACAGGTCAGGAACACACTGAATAAGGAAATTAAAGTGGCTAAAAGAAGCTACTCTGAAAGCTAACGACCCTGCATCAGTGTGGAGCGCCCTGAAAGAATTTACTAACTTCAAGGCACCATCTCCCAACAGTGTAACCAGTGGTGCAGTCTACGTGATACGCAGGTATACGCCGTATACCCACTAGGAAAGGTCAAGGATTTCTGTATACCCACTTAAAAAGTGTTAGGATACATAACAACATCATTTTGTGACAGAACTTTCACATGTTCCTTAATAAATTCTGTCTGTGTTGCGAAGCACTGACTTTTGGACTATTGGGGCTTTCGTGGCCTGTGACCTGGATCTGACGTCACTCATCAAAGGAACAACAACACAGTTGCTTGGCGGTCATTCTCGGCACAAGATTGAAATTAACTATTGTGAATCACTAAAGGAGATATGAAACGAAAGCAAACTCAAACTACACTCTTTCAGTGTTTTTGTAATCCTGCTCCTGAAGCTACTGATGCTTCGGGTGACACTGCAGCTGCAGCAGATGACACGAACGTTAAACTACAGAAAATTTCAACCAACCCAACTTGGACATGCATGAATAGGTTTTCTTTAGCACAAAGCTGAATTTGATTAGCCCTATAAATCAATTAAACAATTTAACCATTTGATATTATGACATCACAACAAATATAAAATGTTCTTAAAAGTATCCCTTTCATGACACAAGACTCTGTGGAATTTACATTCTATATGTTTTCAAATATATATAGTAATGTAAATGTTTGTAATATTCTAATTCCATTTAACTCAATGACCGTTTGACCTAGAGACATGAAACGAACTGTAAAACAATCAGATTATTATTATTCATATAGCACAAGACTTGTTTTTGGGAGTAAATATTCAGTACTTTTTATACAGATATTATAATTCATCTAGGTTACGGACGTAACCTCCGTTCCCTGATGGTGGGAACAAGACATTGTGTCGAAGAAATGACACTAGGGGTCTCTCTTGAGAGCCTTTCGCATCTCTGATCTATGAAAAAAGGCCAATGAGAAATTGGCAGACAGAATTTGCATGTTCCGCCCTCGGACATATGGGTATAAAGGGAGGGAAATCCCTCAGGGAATGGAGGTTACTTCCTTAACCTAGATGTTCCCCGTCTGTCGCTCACTTCGACGTTGTGTCGAAGAATGACCGATGACGTCATCTTATTAACAAAACTAGTTCTCACATTTGAGATCACTCTCTCTCTGCATCCAGCCTGACAGCTACATCTACAGCCTCGCTGCGCTCTAAAGAGACATATCTACACCAAGGAATTTCCCTCCTTCTGGACAAAGAGAGACCAAGTTTTTCTAAATCTCACCATTTGGCCAAGGTAGAGTAAGATTAATTTAGCTTTGTTCCAGTCGTGTAGTGTACTTAACCGGTTCATTTCATCTTCACTGCAAGACAACAGTGAATTTATTTAGAAAACGGAAAAGGCGACCAGCTTCCCTTCTCAATCGTTTTCTCTCAATGTTGACTACCTCCCGCGTCTCTCGTGATCACCGAACCCGAGACGTGTCTTTTCGCTGACGAGCGTGAGACCAAGGACCGAATCCAGATTGTTTTCTCCTGACCGCTCAATGCAACAGGAATCCAACAGACAACCCTGCTGAAATCACACAGGATTTCACAAGTAAGGCTTGATATCTGGGCAGATTTAGTTTAGAAACTGTGACATTCTTATAAACCTAAATCATATATTTGATTGCTGAATGTTTGATGTTTTTTTTTACATTTGTATGGTAACTATGATCGCTGAACGTTTGATGTTTTGTTTACAACTGTACATTTAACTACGATCGCTGATTGCTGTTGGGAGTTATGAGATCGTCATTTTTGGGGAAATGTTATTTTATTGAGTGATCTGAATCAACGATTCAATCGCGCTGTTACCAGCGTGTCTCCTCTGTCAAATTGCATGAACCCCTGTTTGTTCGCTCTCTCTCTCTCACACACACACACTGAAATTCACGGAGCGAGCAGCACCGTGGTTTATGTATGAATCAGGCTGGTGTTTTTCAAATTCTCCCACCTGTTTTCGTGGTATTAGCTCCGTTGTGCTGGATCTGATCCAGCCATCTTGCTTTCCCTACACCTTCACATAATCGTACACATACATTTTGTGTCTTTGTTACTGATTCAAGACACATACACTAGCACATAGCCCCACCATTTAGTTAGGATTTCCACCTTATGTTTTTGTGTTATATTCATTTAGTATTGGCAGTGTTCATTACTGTTGGATTATAATAAATCTTGTTATATTATAATAAGTACTCCTGGTTTGTTTGTTTGAATATTGTGTTGAAGCCAGCCTCTGCCACGTCAAGAACTCCTGAATTCAGTATTGTTAAATTGTTGTTGTTTGAAGCCAACCGTAACCAGATTACTGTTGGATTCGTATGGCAATAATTCGACTAGCTTCTTCCCCTTTTTGATTATTTTGATTATCAATCAAAATACTCAATCAAAATACTCAATCTTCAGGGTAGAGACTTGATCAGTCACTTACTATAATTTTTCTCTTGTCAAAGAGTGGTGCACCGAGGATAGAATTTAATGAATTAAATTATATTATTTAATTTAATTGTGAATTAATAATTAATAAACATTAATTATCAATTTATATCTGATAGTAAAACTGATGCCTGTGTGCGGATAACATTGATTCTAATCAATGTTCTATTTATTTTAATAATGATGGTTATCAATAATAATTATTAATTATTTCTAATAAACACACCCGCTCCAAAACTGTGAGCCCTACAGTAGAAAGGGCCGATGTCAAGGCAATATTGAGGCGTGGAAGTACGCGTCCTTCAGGTCTACCGCTGCGAACCAATCTAGATGTCAGACGCAAGTTAGAATGTGTTTTAACAGGAGTTTGTTCAAGGCCCGGTTGAAAACTCGCAAGTCCAAGATCGGTTCGTAAGCCACCACCTTTCTTGGGTGACCCAGAGACAAACGGAATTGCTCTTTTATTGAGAATGTGGGTACCGCAGCCCGAAGGGTGTTGTGGCAAAGTTAATAAGCTTAACTGAGGATTTTCCTCCCGGCCCTCCACCGGGGGACGGAGTGGTCTGCTTATCAGCTCCGGAGCAAACGTCTTGTTCCCTGGGTCGTCCGTCTCAGGAACGCTTGGGAGCCTTCCGGGTCCTCAAAGGGGTTCATGAGACGGGGGGCATGCACCTCCTGTGGGGTGCTCGAGGCTGGGGCTGAGAGCAGGGCCTTTGTTGAGGCGGAGCTGTACGTTTCTTGGGCACCACAGGGTGACACCCTCGGCGGGCAGATGGGGCACGGCTCTCACTGGGGGTGCGATGGGGCATGATGTGAGATATGGCCTCCGTTTGCTTCTTCAGCGCTGAGAACTGCTGGGCGAAGTCCTTGACGAAAGGCCGAACTGAGAGACAGGTGCGTCAAGGAAGCGTGTTTTGTCCGCTTCACGCATCTCGACCATGTTCAGCCACAGATGACGTTCCTGAACCACGATAGTGGCCATCGCTTGCCCGAGTGATCGCGCTGTGACCTTCGCGGCCCTGAGGGCGAGGTCGGTCGCTGAGCACAGTTCCTGCAGCACGTTGGGATCAGGAATACCCAAGTGCAGATCTTTAAGTGCCTTGGCCTGGTAGACTTGCAGGAGGGCCATGGCATGCAGGGCAGAAGGGGCCTGTCCGGTGGCACTGTAGGCTTTGGAGGTCAGTGAAGATGTCATCCTACAGGCCTTGGAGGGGAGCACAGGGCAACCCCGCCAGGTGGCGGCGTTCTCGGGGCATAGGTGGATTGCAACCACTCTATCCACCTGGGGGACCGCCGTGTACTCTTAACTCTTAACTGACTGAGCTAGATGGTGATTAACACTAAATGGTAGAAAATCAGTCCCGACTCTCCAGCTGTAAATGTAATTTGCTGTTAAAGTCTTGTGTTGCTTATAATAAATTTACGTGTTGATAACACATAAGCAGTCTTTCAGAATGATCTCAATGACATGTAGATGCATACTGTATGCATTAGTGAGTGAGGTGGTGCTTATGTTGTGTCGCTCTGGGACGGGTGAATATGAGGCTGGGGGATCACAGTATACTCACTACAAAAAACTAGACTTCACCACTGAGTGTAACCAACAACTGGTTGGTGACTTGAGTGTGTTTTACTATAGATTTGAAATGCCCTATATATATATATATATATATATATATATATATATATATATATATATATATATATATATATATATATATTGTCTTATTGTTTATTTCTCTATATACTTATATTTTCTATGAACTTTTGATTTTGATTTTGTTTTTTTATTATTATTTCTGTCTTGTTGTTTTATTATTTGTGCATTGGAGCAGCTTCTGTCACCAAGACAAATTCCTTGTACTATGTGTAAGCATACTTGGCAATAAAGCTCATTCTGATTCTGATAAGGTTTGTTCTGTAAGTCACGGTTTTGGCACAGGGTGAGGTTAATGTGTTTGCATTGGGTTAATAATTCATTCATAAATGGTGGGTGCACTATTTCGAAAAAGACATGACAGTGTACAGTGTGATTAGAGTCATGCAGGGTGTGTTAACTGGGGAAAGTATCAGTCTGCTTGTGGAAACAAGAAATTAGACAGCATTGTGCCCTGCTTTTCAACAGGAGATTACACTTGTTCAAATATGTTTCGCTGTTTCTGATGTGCACACAATTTAGTATGGGCAAGGCCAGGGAAAATGAGACAACTTAAAAAACTGTCAATGCCAAATTTCTTTGATTTCCATAACAGGAGGGCTTGTATATTGGAGTTGCTGACTGGGAGTGCCCAAAAAACATGTATACTGGTTGCTCAGTGTGGTTTAGCTGCCGTTGATTCTTGATGTCTGTGTAAAAGTTAAAAGTTAAATCAATACATGAATAAGCCCTGCAACATTGAATTATGCCAACTGTATAAAATATTCATGCAAAATAATTTTGTCAGGTAACATGAAATATGTTTTATCAAGTGGGACCATCTACATTAACTGGTTTTATCAACATCAAAATATAAATTAACGAGACTGAATCAACCTACGCTTACAAAGGTCGTTTTTAAGGGCCAGATCTTGTGTGGTAACAGCTGGACATTTCCACTTTTTACAGTGCACAATCCCAGTTGGGGATTCATATTCACTATCAAATCATCAAACTTTTATATTTTGTTGTTATTAGGTCTTGGTTTGAATGAATCATTAATTTTAATATTTTATCTTTTTCCTAATAATGATGTTTCTTGCTTGCACTGAATCATTCATCTGGTTTACATCTCTGTCTGTCTCTCGTTCAAAGGAAATTCCAAGTAAGTAATCTGAATTAAAAAAAAATATATATAAATATAGCATCTGCCAGATCACCCTGAGTTGAATCTGTAGCAACAGTCTGACAGTGTTTAACACCTGAAGATCCTCCATTGTCATTCAGTTACTTTTGTGTGAATCCACATTTAACGTATGTGCCAAAATTGCAGCAATTTTCATATATATCACACAAAATGTGTCACTAATTTGTTTTTATGACATTTGTGCATATTACAACCATGATGCAACTTACACAGCCTTACTGCAATTTAACCCTCATTTTGGGGGGAAAAACAATCTTCCATTGTTAAATTTTTGATTGTTGTCTTACTGTAGAAAATGTTTACAATATATTGCTGTCAATATGTGTTGAATATCTTGATAAAAAAAAAGACAATTACAGTAATCGCTATTTTACAGTTTACAGTAATATTTAGCCTTTTTGGTCGACCGTCGCGGGGCCCTAGGGCCCAGGGTGAGAAGGGGCCTTTTAAGGAAACAAAATATAAACTATGTTTAGTGGGAAATTTTTTTTTCGAAAGTAATTTGTTATGTGGTTATTTCTCAGCTGATTTAATCAGTAAAGTAATAATATTACAATTTTAAGTAATTAGTAATTTGTAGTGGATTACTTTTTCTGAGGAAATAACCCAACACTGGTTGCCAGTAATTTACTGTTCATTTCCCAACACACTTTGTACAGAGTTCATTTTAGACTTTTAAAAACATTATTTTCCAACTTTTAAACGGTTTGTTATCTTCTATTTATTTTATTGGTTCATATTTTTTTAATATTAGGGTTTAACATTTTTGAATTGATAAGGCTGTATAAAGTTACATTCATTTATTTATCTGCAACCAATTTTTGGGTGTACTAAGCAATTTCACATAAATAATTTGGCCTTTGTTAGTAACAGTCCACTGAAGTAATGCTAAACACGACATTTTAATGCACATTTAGACTGTAAATATGAAAATAAAGTGTTTTAATGCTTAAAAGTGGCCTTGTTGTCAAAGTGTTGGCCATGATTGTGTGCTGTATTGTCACATAAGTGAATAAAAATAGTTTGATCTTATCCTTTCTTGAGAGAATAATGCAGACATTGTCCTCTAGATAAAAACTTGTGCAACTGAGCACTGAGACAGAAAATCGCCTTTGCTATGATGTGATGCTTGACAAAAGGTGAGTTTTGAGTGTTTCATTGACTGTGGCTTATATAAGATTTTTGGAATAACTGGAACGATCGCTTTGATCAACAATCACTTTTCTTTCTTGTGCAGTCCAAAGGAATAAATGTACCTGCATGTCTGTTCTGCAACAAAACCAGGAGAAACCTTTTTAAGGTTGTAGAGCTCAGTTTACAGTAGGCTGAGATCATAGTGCATTTAAATCCTTTCAACCCTCACAGAAATTCAAATTATTTAAATGGTTATAATGGAAACTATAATGGTCACTGTGGGGTGGTGGCATGTTTTGTCTAATGGATAGAGACCAATACATATCTTTAAAAGAAACCATTAAATCCTAATGGAATATGTTCTAAAACACACATGACAGAATTTAAAGTGGAAACCATTAAAATGTCATTTTTTTTCTTCAGCAGGCAATGTACATTTGTAACAAAGATTTAATAAATTTAAAGTAAATTTACTTTACATGACTGTGTAAATTTACCTTGGTCCTTCTCTTGATCCAGTCAGTCATCTAGAGCTTTGTTGATGGACATGTGCAGCTTTGAGCTTCTACATATTAGTATGCTGCCAGCTGCTGACAGGCCAGTATACAACAAGGAAATCAGTCTGCTACAATCAAGGTGTCAAGGTTGTTTTCCTTTTTGCTTCTAGTCATAAGCTTAATTTGCCGGAGTCGGAGCTCATAGCTCCATTTGCAGAGGGTGTTCATTAATGACAGGGCTGACTTGACTCCCTGCTGTGATAATGATCTTGCAAACTATTAGAGAACTTTCATTGTGTTTGAAGAAAATTGTTGTGGTTTTGTCAAGTGACAGACACATAAGCTTCTTCTCACACTGAAGAACTGACAAGACATCCTCCTGTTCTGATCTGATACAAACGTTGTCTGCACTGAATGCAAAGACACATGTCCCAAATACTGATTGTAATCCATGGTGAATGTTTAAGTGTTTTTCTTGTGTTCTCCTACACTTGAATGGCTAATTAAAGCTGAGGCAGAGCAGTCTGTTATTAGGCCTTATTCATAAAACGTTTGTGTGTGTGTATATATATATATATATATATATATATATATATATATATATATATATATATATATATGAATAAATTGGGAGTCATTAGTAAATAGGGCAGGCATGCATGCACATCTGGTGTGTCCCAAAGTCCTCAAAGAAAAAAAAGTGATGAACTTTAGGCCCAGGTTTACTTCAGCATTTCCTTAATGGCTACTCTTCTGACCGCAAGCGAATATGAACGTGTTTGACACATGCCCTTTACAACTTTTTTGTGATACTCTTTTAGTAGAGTTTATGGTCAGTGCATGCACTGATGATGCGCACAGATGATGACCACGTCCGCGTGTTGAGAAAATCTGGCTGTTGGAAGATTCTTATGGAGAATTGTGAATTGGCTGAATTAACTTTTAATAGGCTGCTCTATTCAGTGCCTCAGTAGAAAATGTCATGACAGCCAACTACTGCACAGTTGAGCTTGAACTCATTTTTTCTCCAACTAATACATAAAATGGTTGTTGTTCTCTGCCTTGAACACTTATATTGGTAGTTTCTTTTGGTGAACTGTGGACTGGCTGAAAGAAATTTTAATAGGTAGACTACTCTGTTCAGTTCCTCAGTACAAAACCTACAATATTGCGTGTAATATTAACTAATAATTAACTAGGTAAATACGACAGTTAATATAGTTTAAATAATACTGAGTATTGTTTGTACAATCAAAGCTGTAACTGTTTTCTGGCTCCAGATTGATTTGTCAAATTACATTTACGGCTTGAATAGAAATGCTAACAGACAGCTTTCTCCAAGTATTATAGGCTGAGTTCAGAGGTGCATACTACCACACTATTAATTATGTGATATTTTTATACAGCAGATATAGTAACAATGTGGAAGCATGCCATTCTGAACTAAGCTGTAGGCTTCCTTGATTGATACACAGCTTCTAAAAACTTCTAAATTCCAGGTTGCTGCTGACCGGCAACTAAACAGCATCCATCCGTCCATCCACTTTATACACTATATGGCCAAATGTATGTGGACTAATTAACAGGTTTGGCTACTGCAGTAGTTTCTGTGAGAGCAAAGCTTTAATGCAACTCCATAAAATTACATGCTTGCATATTGTGCACTTCAAGTTTGAGCATAATGTCAACAGTTTTGGGGTGGGTCCTTTTATGTTCCCGCATGACAATGCCCCTGTATAAATAGCGAGGTTCATAAAGTCAAGGTTTTCTAAGTCTGGTGTGGAAGATCTTGACTGGGCTGCACAAAGCCCAGACCCAAACCACTCTGAACACCTCCGGGGTGAATTGGAATGCCAGAACATGACCTCATCGCCTAACATCAGTGTCTGACCTCAGTAATGCTCTTGTGTCTTAATGGGAGCAAATCCCCACATCCAACATCTATTGTTTAAGCTTTACCAGAGCAGTGGAAGACACTTGAGGGTATATTGTCCAATTATTATGATCTTTTTTTATTGTCAAAATTAAGAAAAGTACAACAGAAAAAAAAATAGAGATGTGCGAGTATATTGGAACTGAAATGCACAACACAGAACAATTTCTTATTTGATATGAAAATAAATAAAAACTTTGAATCATGTGTTATCAAAATTGTTTAAAACAGATGTTTTTTTTAATTCCTAGTAAAACTTTACAATAAGGTTCTATTTGATAATAGTAAATGCATGAGGGATCATTAACAGACAATTAACTATATATTTTTACAGCATTTATTCATCTTTATTAATGTTAGTTACAGTTTTTCTCAATTGCTTAAACACTATAACCAGGCTTTTGAACTAAAATTTCAAAACCATAATGCCATTTATCAAAAAGCACACCCATTTCACTAAACTGTAAACACTATTCCCTGTTTTGACACATGAGTCAGAACTGTTGAACTGTCACTGCAAAACTCTACACACAAATCCCTTAATATTTCATTGCCTAGACCATGTGGTCATTTAGAAAGCACTAGCATTCAATATTGTTCACTCAAGTCAGCATAGTTTCAGCTCAATTAGCACACAATTACCCAGGTGAAAACACTAAGAGTCACAATTTAACACACATCAATCAGAACTTTCAAGATACATAAAAGTGCCAGAGTCAGTTCATTTGAGTTTTGGAACAATGGATTCACAAATCAATGAAGGAAGAGGTCGAGGAGGGAGTGGAAGAGGACGTGGTGAAGGAGGAGGAAGAGGACGTGGTGAAGGAGGAGGGAGAGGAAGAGGACGTGGTGAAGGAGGAGGAAGAGGACGTGGTGAAGGAGGAGGGAGAGGAAGAGGACGTGGTGAAGGAGGAGGAAGAGGACGTGGTGAAGGAGGAGGGAGAGGAAGAGGACGTGGTGAAGGAGGATGAAGAAGACGTGGTGATGGAGGAGGGAGAGGAGGAAGAAGAGGGGGAGGAGGAAGGGCAAGGAGACAAGCAGTCTCGGATGAAATTAGAGCCACTTTAGTTGATCATGTCCTTGTCCATGGCATGACTATGAGGGAGGCTGGGCAACGAGTACAGCCTAATTTGAGACGCTTTGCCGTCGCCTCCATCATCAGAACTTTCAGGGAGGAAAACAGATAGGTGTACTTACAGTAAGACTGCTCTGTACAGTAACTTGTGCTGTACTCTGTGCTTTGACATCACATCTACTGTTGCACTATGTAATATGTACTACTGTAATAAAGAAATGCATCAAATTGCCTCGCATACAGATAGTTTCAGTATGTTTCCATTTTTTCCTGTAAAAAGGATGTGTGAGAGTTACAGTAATGAGTGCTTCTATTTTTTTAGGACACAGAGACGACCACCTGGTGGAGGCAGGCTAAGGCTTTTGTCGGAGGAGCAAGAGAGGGAGCTTGTAAACATGGTCATTGCCAATAATGTAATCCGCCTCAGTAGAGATTCAAAGGAGAGTGATTGAGGATAATAATCATTTTCGAGGAATAAATGCCATCAGCCTCTCCACAATTGATCGCGATCCTCCGAAAGCACCAGTTCGGATGAAACAGGTATACTAGCGTCCCTTTTGAACGAAACTCTGACAGAGTGAAAGACCAACGAGTGGAATATGTTCAGGTATGAATTTTGATATCGCATGAAGTATTGTGTACCATCAGAGTATAGCAGTTTATGCTGCCATTTGTGCCCTCTTGAACTGTGCCTCAGCATAGTGATTTACTCTACTGTGTTTCATGTGTTTTGTAGAGAATCTTTGAGATTGAAGGCTGGCCTGTTCCCCATGAAATTATCTTTGTGGATGAGGCTGGTTTCAACCTGACCAAAAGAAGGAGAAGGGGGAGGAACATAATTGGCCATCGGGCTATTGTAAATGTCCCTGGTCAGCGTGGAGGGAATGTCACTATGTGTGCAGCCATCAGCCAACAAGGGGTACTCCACCGCCATGCCACTTTAGGACCCTATAACACTATGCTCCTCCTTGCTTTCCTTGACGGTCTAAGAGAGCATATGTTCCAGTTGGACCACAGGGAACCAGCACAACCAGACCACCTTCACTACGTTGTTGTTTGGGATAACATCAGTGTCCATCGCGCTGCTCTGGTTCGAGACTGGTTTACCAATAACCCGAGATTTTCAAACATCTTTCTGCCTGCATACTCTCCCTTTCTAAACCCAATAGAGGAGTTTTTTTCGGCATGGCGGTGGAAAGTGTATGATCGAGAACCTTATATGCGTGTTCAACTCCTCCAGGCCATGGAAGAAGCCTGCCTAGATGTATCAGTAGATGCGTGCCAGGGGTGGATCAGGCATGCAAGAGGATTTTACCCCTGCTGCCTGGCTAGGGCTAATATAGCCTGTGATGTGGATGAGATTCTCTGGCCTGACCCAGACCAAAGACAGGAGGCTGAGGCGGAATAATCTTCTTTTTTCTTTTCTTTTTTTTGTGTTGTACTGTGTAGTACATGAATGAATAAAAATGTACCAATGTATCCATTGGTTGTGTCTTTTGTTCATCATGTGAAAAGGTTTGTGAGGAGGGGAACCACAAGTAACATAACTTACCAGTTTTGGAAATGTTGTTTTGAATTTGTCACACTGTACCAGTGTGTTAGACTATGTTGTAGTGTGTGTAATTTTGAGGGCTTGTGTGTCCTGTCTGAGGGCAAAGTTTGGTTTTTCAGCAAGAGTGAATGGTTTTGAGTGTAGAGCTTCATTCTGACCTGAAAATAGGTTGTTTGGGAAACTGGGTGAGACGTTATGGATTTGTGTTTACTGTTTTGAGAATACAAGGCATAGTTTCAAGAAACGTGTTTAAGCAATCGAGAAAAACTGTAATACAAATGTCTAGGTTACCGTTGTAACCTGCGTTCCCTGATGGAGGGAACAAGACATTATGTCAAGTGAAGTGACACTAGGAGACTTCTTTGAAGGTCTCGGTTACCTCTGAACTTGAGAAAAGGCCAATGAGAAAATCAGCAGACAGAATTTGCATGTCCCTCCCCCTTACATACTGGTATAAAAGGAGGGAATCATGCGTCTGTCCATTCAGGTTTTGCACTGAGGTGCCAAGAATAAGATTTGGCCATAGCAGTGGCTCGGTTCAGCGTCATGGGCAGGGGGAAACAACATCTTGTTCTCTCCATCGGGGAACGGAGGTTACAACAGTATCTGTCGCTCACTTCAACGTTTTGTCAAGTGAAGCGACAAAGGGGAAGGTGTTCTTTTCCAACTCTTATTCTTTCTGGCGGAGACCACCAACTGGCCAGGCTGGGGGGAGGTAAAGAGTGGTGAAATACGTCACATGGGTTTTCAGGCCACATGTGGGAATGGTGCGGTGGTAGATCCTACCTGCTGTGAGGGAGGAGTTGCTACAAACACGGTGACCGGGGGGCAGCAGGGGACTGCTCATGGGAGACGCGGGTCCGCCTGTAGGGGACCGTATCACAGAAAATAAACACAGGGGGATTAATCCAAAAGGGCCCATCCTGTGGAGCACCTATTCCAGTACAGAGTAATTTTAGTACCTATAGTGGGTCTGGTCGGGGAATTCCTCCACTGAATTCGTGGACCAGAGGCCTAGGTAGGAAGAACATCCAGGGAGCGCAAATCTAGTGGACTCTCCTAGGGAAAAGAGCGTATGTGTTCACCTCAGTGGAGGGGAAAGGTGCTATGTGCAAGCGGAACACCCGGTCAGACGTTCCGCATTCCTGAGTTCTACTTGCTCGGACCTAAGAGAACACAGGACGAGACCGACTCAACCCTGAGATTGTAAAATCTCGTAAAGGTATTGGGTGTTGCCCAGCCCACTGCTCTGCATATGTCTGCTAGGGAGGTGCCATTGGCCAGTGCCCACGAGGATGCCACACTTCTTGTCGATTGTGCTCGAACCCGCAAGGGGGCGGGCATGGCCTGAGTGTGATAGGCCAATGCGATGCATCAATGACCCAGTGGGAAAGCCTCTGTTTGGAGACAGCATTCCCTTTCCGCTGTCCACCAAGCAGAAAAAGAGCTGCTCAGAACATCTACATACGGTCCACATAGGTACGCAAAGCATGCGGACACAGCAACGACAAGGCTGGGTCTGCCTCCTCTCGAGGCAGCGCTTGCAGGTTTACTACCTGGTCCCTGAAGGGAGTTGTAGGAACCTTGGGCACATAGCCCGGTCGTGGTCTTAGGACGACATTGGTGTCTGCCGGACTGAACTCCAGACAGGTGTCACTCACAGAGAACGCTTGCAGGTCCCCAGCCCTCTTGATGGAAGCGAGCGCGATCAGGAGGGCTGTCTTCAAGGAGAGGGGTTTGAGCTCGACTGATTCTGGCGGCTCAAAGGGGGGTCTCTGAAGGCCTGATAGGACCATGGAGAGATCCCATGAGGGGAACAGGCATTGCCTACAAGGATTCAGCCTCCGGGAGCCTCTAAGGAACCTGATGATCAGATCGTGCTTCCCTAGGGACTTACTGTCCACTGCTTGTGGTGAGGCGATATGGTGGCTACATAAACCTTCAAGGTGGAGGGGGACAGCCTCCCCTCCAGCCTCTCTTGCAGAAACGAGAGCACTGACCCGACTGCGCATCTCTGCGTGTCTTCATATCGGGAAGAACACCAATTTGCGAACAAGCATCACTTTAGGGCGTAAAGTTGCCTGGTAGAGGGGGCTCTGGCTTGGTTGATCGTGTCTACGACAGCAGGTGGTAGGCCACTTAGATCTTCCGTATCCTGTCCAGGGACCAGACGTGAATGTTCAGAGGTCTGGGTGAAAAAGAGGGTGCCCTGTCCCTGAGAAAGAAGGTCCTTCCTCAGGGGAATTCGCCAGGGAGGAGCTGTCGCAAGGTGTGTGAGATCCGAGAACCAAGTCCATATGGGCCAGTAGGAGGCCACCAGAGTGACTTGTTCCTCGTCCTCCCTGACTTTTCACAGCACCCCTGCAAGTAGGCTCACTGGGGTAAATGTGTACTTGCGCAGCCCCCGGGACCAGCTCTTTGCCAGCACGTCTGTCCTGAGGGGAGCCTCCGCTAGGAAGTACCAGAGCGTGCAATGGGAGGTCTCTTGGGAAGCGAACAAATCTATCTGTGCTTTGACAAACCACTCCCAAATCAGCTGGACCGCCTGGGGGTGGAGCCTCCAGTCTCCGCTGAGCGTACCTTGTTGCGACAGCGTGTCCGTTGCCATGTTGTGTTTGCCCGTGATGTGAGTGGTGCGCAACGAGTCGATGCTGGCTCCAAAGGAGGAGATGGCGGGCGAGTTGTGACATATAACGAGAGTGCACACCTTGACGATTTATGTACACTATCGTAGCGATGCTGTTTGATCGTATCAAGATGTTCTTGCCCCGTATTAGCAGGAGAAACCTCTGCAGGGCAAGGATTACATCCAGCAACTCTAGGCAGCTAATGTGCCAACCCAGCAGGGGCCCCATCCAACTCTGTTTGGAGGCGTCTGTGGTGATCAGAACGCGTCGGGACACCTGCCGTATGGGGACTCCTGTCCGCAGAAAACAGAGGTTTGTCCAGGGGTTGAAAGTTTGGCGATAGGCGGGGGTGATGAACACATGGTACGTGCCGTGGCGTCATACACATCTCGGGAAGGGATGAGAAGTGATTGAGACTCCATGCTGAGAAAAGAGATGCTCTGAACAGGGTTGAGCTTGCTCTTTTCCCAGTTGACCTGAAGCCCTAGATGGCTGAGGTAACTGAGCACCTGGTCCCTGTGGGTGCATAGTGACTCTCGAGAGTGGGCTAGGATGAGCCAGTCATCCAGCTAATTGAGTATGCCAATGCCCATTTCCCTTAGCGGGCAAGGGCTGCCTCTGCGACCTTTGTGAAGACATGAGGGGACAGGGACGTGCCGAAGGGGAGGACTTTGTACTGATATGCCTGGCCATTGAACGCGAACCGTAGGAAGGGTCAGTGTTGAGGGAAGATAGAGACGTGTAAGTACGCGTCCTTCAGGTCTACCCCTGCAAACCAATCTTGATGCCAGACGCAAGTTAGAATGTGTGAGCATTTCTAACTTGAGCATTTTGAACGGGAGTTTGTGTAAGGCCTGTTTGAAAACTTGCTAGTCCAAGAAAGTTCGTAAGCCGCCGCCTTTCTTGGGTATGATGAAGTAAGGGCTGTAGAAGCCCTTCTTCATCTCGGCTGGAGGGACAGGAGCTGTCGTGTCTTTGAGTAAAACGGTTGCGATCTCCACACGCGTCTTCGCCATGCACCGAGGTACATCAGACGGCGTTGAAAGAGAGCAGGGGCCTGGCGAACTGAATTGCATAGCCGAGTCAGATGGTCCTGGCCAGCCAGTGTGACGGGTTGGGAAGTGAGAGCCATGCGTCCAAGCTCTGTGCGAGGGGCTCTAAGTGGATGATCGTTTTTGACGTACCTGCCGAGGCTTTGCAGCCTGCGGGACTCGCAGGTAGTATGGTGTTGGGAGAGAAGACTCGAGGCACTTACCGGTCGCAGAGCTCAATTCCTGCAACATGTCATGGTCAGGACTACACAAGTGCTGAACTTTGAGTGCCTTGGCCTGGTGAACTTGCAGGAGGGCCATGGCATGCAGTGCAGAGGTGGCCTGTCCAGTGGTGCTGTAGGCTTTAGCGGTCAGTGACTACCTCATTCTACAGGCCTTGGAGGGGAGCACCGTGCGATCCTGCTGTTCTCCCTGTTCTCGGGACATAGGTTGATCACAACTGCTCTCCGTGTACCCGTGGGGCAGTGGCTCATGCAAGCATGTCGGCCATCTGGGCGTCAGCCTCAGACTGGGCATGCCAACCCGAAGGCGGCAGTCTAGTCGAGTCTTCCGCATCAGACGGCGGAACGCTCTCCGATGCAGCGGCAAACTCATCATCCAGCTCGGGGGCTCGAGGGAGTAAACAGACTGGCTGTGAGGCAAGCCGCTGTGAGCTCGGACGGAAGTCAATGAGCGTGCCAGGGGCGGGTGGTTCATGGGGATCTACACGGTGAAACCGAGCCCGCTGCCATCCCCAAATTGTCTCCATCGCCAGCCGGGTCATACTTAATCCTGTGGGAAGGAGCGACACGGGGGGCAGCTGGAGTGGCGTTCCTCTTCAAAAAGGCTAAAAAGGCTCCATAAATGCTTCCTCGGTGTGATCGCTGCCAGACACACGAGGCAGCACCTGTGACCATCAGGAGCAGAGAGTACTCGACCTCATCCAGGAACTACACAGGGGCGGAAGGGCATCTTTATAAAGACACGTCCTGAAAAGGACGTTCAACGCCAGCTGTGTATTGCTGTTTTAGGAGGAAAATACTCTCTTTTAGCAGCGCTGTTGAAGCGCCCAGGGGCAAAGCTGCACTGCCATGCAGAGAAGGAGAAAGCCGCTGATATGCGCTGTAGATCCAACAGCATAAGCTCTGCAGAAGTGAGTGGAACAGTAAGTGATCTCAGCTCGCTGATCTGAATGGACAGACGCATGATTCCCTCCTTTTATACCCGTATGTCCGGGGGAGGGACATGCAAATTCTGTCTGCCAATTTCTTATTGGCCTTTTCTCAAGTTCAGAGGTAACCGAGTCCTTCAAAGAAGTCCCCTAGTATCGCTTCACTCGACACAACGTTGAAGCGAGCGACAGACTGGGAACACAATTGTTCTTTGTTAGTTCATACTGCATGTTAACCCTCTGGGGTCACGCCACCACAACCTGTTGGATATTTTCGTCATTAAAGCGGAAACAACTTTCCGCCATTTTGCCATACTCCGTCATTTTGGGGCATACAGATAAGTTTAAGACATCATTAGAGACTATAAAGTGTCTTCTTTTATTTGTGTACACTCACAATAACAACAAAACCTTGTGCTTTTGTAAAATAAGGAAAATAAAAAGGGTGAGCTTTCAGCTGTCTCTGTGTTCACGAGCATATTTCTGAAACACGTCACAAAAATGTACTGAAACTCTGCGAATACTTATAACACAAACATGAAACATATGTCTAAAGAAAGCTTAAAATGTCTACTTTTAAATAAAACAATTCAAATTTAAAACAAATATTCTCCTGCAATGTAATCTGTATAAAACAAAGCGTTGTACATTTTCTACCGGTTCATCTAATTATCTCTAATGTGATCACACCCGAAGGCAGAGGGCGCTATTCATACGGTAATGTGCTGAGACGATCAATGCAAATGGTAAACGCCCCCGACTGTGCCTTGAAAACATCAAGTTCATTCAGTTTTCTGCATGTTTGGAAGATTGCACGATATACATTGATAGGCCCAGGGGAGGGGTCTTTGTCTCCTCTTGAGGTGTGAATCACATCAATATTCATATTAATTCACGCCTCCTTGCATATGAACTTTCCAGCACTAAAAGTGTCTTACAAAAGTTAAAATGACTATGTTGTTTTATATGAATGAGTGATCAGGATGGGTTTCACATCATTTTGTAGCAAAAACTCTAGGCTACAAGATCCAGTTCTCAAAAGTGTTGTGGACAAATGTTTAGTATGTGTTATATGGCCTTATTTCAATGACTTAAAACTTGACAAACTTTAAAAAACATCTAAAATACAAACATGTACATACATGTTGCTCACATATTATTGTAGCCCAGTTTGTGCTGAATACAGTGTTATCATACATTAGCCATTAGTATGTTTTTGAGCTACTGAAAAAAGCACAAATGTCTTGGCATGTGAAAACTTCTCCAGGGCCCAAAACACCCTCAGACCCCAGAGGGTTAAACCCATTCAACCTGGTGCCTCAGGCTCTGACCCGCCGGGAGGCCTCACCCCCGGTACGTCTGACGAGATTGTACCCTTGGTCCCCCTCACCCAGAGCTTTGACGTGTGGCTTACATTCTCACACCCGTCGCGATGGTGGATCCGGACCATCTGACTCAGCTACGCGATTCAATTCGCCAGGCGTCTGCCCATGTTCAGCGGCATCCACTTCACCTCGATGAAGGTCGAGAACGCCGCTACCTTGCGAGTGGAAATCACTACCCTCCTACAGAAGAGTGCATTTAAGTATTTTACAGCACCTACTTCACTGTACTAAAGAAAGGTTGCTTTTCGGCTTTTGAGTGCTAATTCATTAAGTTTGCACAGTTCTGTTTTAAAATTCACATAATGTCATTAAAATGAAGGTTCTGTTCTATTAATGCATGCAAACATATTGTAATAAAATAAGTGAATTCTGATGAAAACAAACAACTTGCTGAGTTAAAAAAGTTGCTTCTAAGCTTTTGTGAGCTAATTCATTAAGTCTGCACAGTTCTGATAAAACATTCATATTCTGTCATTAAAATCATTAATACATAACACATGCAAACATGTTGTAATGCTGCATTTTGACTCTTAATGCTTTCTCTTTCAATAAATATCTGCCAATGGTTGACAATTGTGAAATGTCATGTTTCATTGAAAAATAAATGAATTCTGTTGAAAAATGTGTCCAAACAACTTACTGAGTTAAAAAAAAGTCACTTATGGGCTTTTGAGAACTAATTCATTAAGTTTGTAGAGTTCTGTTTTAACATTCATATTCTGTCATTCAAATCATGGCTTAGCTCTCAATGCATGCAAACAAGTTGTAATGCTGCATTTTGTCTGTTAATACTTTCTTTTTCAATAAATATCTGCCAATGGTTGACAATTGTGAAATAAAAATTTTAATGGAAAAATAAGTGAATTCTGTTGAAAAACATGTCCAAAACAATTACTGTTAAAAAAGCTGTGTATAGGCTTTTGAGTGCTAATTCATGAAGTTTGCACAGTTCTGCTTTAACATTCATATACTGTCATTAAAACGTCTAGTTACGGATGTAATGTCTAGGTTACGTATGTAACCTCCGTTCCCCGATGGAGGGAATGAGATGTTGTGTCAGAGAAGTGACACTAGGGGTCTCTCTTGAGCGCCGATATTCACCTCTGAACTATGAAAAAAGGCCAATGAGAGTTGGCAACCAGTATTTGCATGTCCCGCCCCTGGACATACGGGTATTTAAGCAGCGCAAATACGGGAGTTCATTCAGGATTTTTCTGAGGAGCCGGAAATGGTCCGGCCACAACAGTGGTCCCTCCATCAGGGAACGGAGGTTACATACGTAACCTAGACGTTCCCCTTCTGTCGCTCTCTCCACGTTGTGTCAGAGAAGCGACACTAGGGGTCCACTTATAAAGAGCCATGCGCTGAGCCGTGTACGTGAACTGCTGATACAGGAGTGAGCAGGTATTCTTACGTGCAGAACGACCAACTGTATCAGGCTGCACGTACCCTTCCCCAATGCTCCATTCAAGCCATCAGACTCCTTATCGTTACCCTGGAGGGGGGAACAAGGTGATGGCTGCCAACATGGGAACGGGCCAGCCTGGCTGGGCCTCTTTTCTCTCTATGTTTCTCGCATAGAGCAACTACGGCCGGGGCCCTTACACGCATTGAGGGAAGGGGGTCTAAGCCCTTATTCAGGGCAGGGAAGACCCTGCGGAGGCCACACCTACCCAGGAGGGGAGGCAAACTTTAATGGCAAATACATCACATGGCCTAACTTAGGACCTATGTGGAAAAGTTGGTGCGGTGGTAGATCCAGCCTCGTAGAGGGGGGAAGCATACAGCACAGCGACCGAGGCAGCTGTAACTGCCTAAGGGAAACACGGAGCCAACTCATGAGGGGACAGTACCGTGGTATTACACACAGGGGGAGTCCGAACAGGAGGCCTTACCTGTGGAGCACCTATACCAGTACAGGGTAGCTTGCGGTACCCGCAGTGGTTTGGGTCGCACGAGTTCCTCCGCAGAACTGCGACCCACGAGGGCTAGGGAGGAGTCAACCAGTGTCCCAAGACGGGATCTCCTGGGAACGACCGCGCACTGTTTTCCCTTGGTTAGCGGGAAAGGGCACTAGGTGCAAGCGGTTCACCCGGTCAGATCGTCAGCGTGCTACCGAGTTCTACGGGCTCGGACCTGAGAAAACATGGGACGATACTGACTCAACTCGGAGATTATAGAATCTCGCAAAAGTTTTAGGTGTTGCCCAGCCCGCTGCTCTACAGATGTCTGCTAGGGCAGTGCCCCTAGCCAGTGCCCACGAGGACGCAACACTCCTGGCGAGTCTCTGCTTGGAGACAGCGTTCCCTTTCTGCTGTCCCCCAAAGCAGACGAAGAGCTGTTCAGAGCGTCTAGTGCTCTGTGTGCGGTCCAGATAGATACGTAAGGCACGTAATGGACACAGCAGTGAAAGGGCTGGGTCTGCCTCCTCCCGAGGCAGCGCTTGCAGGTTCACTACCTGATCCCTGAAGGGTGTGGTAGGAACCTTGGGCACATAGCCCGGTCGCGGTCTTAGGATCACGAAAGTGTCTGCCGGACTGAACTCCAGGCAAGTGTCGCTAACAGAGAACGCATGCAGGTCCCCGACCCTCTTGATGGAAACGAGCACGATCAGCAGGGTGGTCTTGAGAGAGAGGGTCCTGAGTCCAACTGAGTCAAGCGGCTCGAAGGGGGGTCTCTGGAGTCCTGTGAGGACGACCGAGAGATCCCAGGAGGGGAACAGGTTAGGCCGGGGGGAGTCATCCTCCGGGCACCTTTTAGGAACCTGACGATTAAGTTGTGCTTACCAAGACACTTGCCGTGTACCGTGTCATGGTGGGCCGCGATAGTGACGACATACACCTTGAGGGTGGAGGGGGACAGCCTCCTCTCCAACCTCTCCTGTAGGAACACGAGCACTGACCTAACTGCGCACTTCTGTGGGTCTTCAGCTCAGGAAGAACACCAGTCTGCGAACAGACGCCATTTTAGGGCGTAAAGATGCCTGGTTGAAGGGGCTCTGGCTTGGTTAATAGTGTCTAGGACGGCTGAAGGTAGGCCAGTTAGATCTTCCGCGTTCCGTCCAGGGGCCAGACGTGGAGATTCCAGAGGTCTGGATGCGGATGCTCAACGGTGGCCGAACTGGGAGACAGGGGCGTTGAGAAAGCGAGTCTTGTCAGTTTCACGCATCTCGACCAAGTCCAGCCATTGCTGACGTTCCTGGACCACCAGTGTGGCCATCGCCTGCCCGAGCACCTGCGCTGTGACCTTCGTCGCTCTCAGGGCGAGGTCGGTCGCTGAGCGCAGTTCCTGCAGCGTGTCAGGATCAGGGCCACCCCCGTGCATGTTTCTTAGTGCCTTGCTTGGTGGACCTGCAGGAGAGCCATGGCATGCAGGGCAGAAGCGGCGCATCTGGTAGTGCTGTAGGCCTTCGCGGTGAGCGAGGATGTGGCTCTACAGGACTGGGAAGGGAGTACAGGGTGACCCCGCCAGGTGGTAGCACTTCCGGGGCATAGGTGGAGCGCAACAGCCCTATCCACCTGGGGAATCTCCGTGTACCCGTGGCACGTTCCGCCGTCGAGTCATCCAGCCGTGATGGCTGTGGGGAGGATGGAGGGTTCCAATCCAAGCCCACGCTGTTGGCTGCCCGGGAAAGCATATCGGACATCTGTGCATCAGCCTCTTCCTGGGCGTGCAAGGTGGCAGCCCAGAGGAGTCCTCAATATCAGAGCCCACGCCCTCCGATGTCGCAGCGAACTCGTCTGCTTCCATCGCAAAAGGGTGGGCAGACTGGCTGTGGGGACGGGAGTCAACCCGCTGCCATCCCCGAATCGCCTCCATCGCCAGCCGCATCGTCCTCAATCTCGTGGGAAGAAGGAGCGACGCGGGGGGCAGCTGGAGTGGCTTGCTTACGGTTGTAAGCAAGCCGCGACTGCAACGTTGTCATTTTCTCATTGCGAGAACATGAACCATCCACAAACGCAGCCTCGGTGTGATCGCTACCCAGACACACGAGACAACGCCTGTAGCCGTTGGAAGCGGAGAGTCCTCTACAGCATCCAGGAACAACACAGGGGTGGAAAGGCATCTTGAAAAAGATGCGTCCTTAAAAGGACGTTCAACGCCGCTGTGTTTCGCTCTTTTAGAGGAAATTACTCTTTTAAATAAAATCACTCTTTTATGAAAAAAACTCGTGAGAGTTCTTTAATCTGTGCTGTCGAAGAGCCCAGGGGCAGGAAGTGCACAGCCGTGCAACAGGAGTAAGCCGCTGTTGTGCGCCATAGAATCCAACAGCATGCAGCAGAGGGATAGCAGGAACTCGGTGTGTACACGCAGCAGTTGCAGACACGACCATCGGCTCCGAATAAATTTTCTGAATGAACTCCCGTATTTGCGCCGCTTAAATACACATATGTCCGGGGGCGGGACATGCAAATACTGGTTGCCAACTCTCACAGAAGGGGAACCTCCGTTCCCTGATGGAGGGAACAAGACATTGTGTTGGAGAAGTGACACTAGGGGTCTCTCTTGAGCACCGAATATACCTCTGATCTATGGAAAAAGGCCAATGAGAAGTTGGCAGCTAGTATTTGCATACCCTGCCCCCGGACATACGGGTATAAAGGCGAGGAAATAATATGAGTTCATTCAGGATTTTTCTGAGGAGCCGGAAATGGTCCAACCACTACAGCGGCTCAGCTCAGCGACGTGGCCCGGAGGACACAATGTCTCGTTCCCTCCATCAGGGAATGGAGTTTACATCCATAACCAAGACTTTCCCCGTCTGTCGCTCTCTTCGACGTTGTGTCGGAGAAGCGACACTAGGGGTCCAATTTAAATCACGCCATACGCTGAGCCGTGTACGTGTTCTGCTGACACAGGAGCGGACAGGTATTTTACGTGCCAAGACGACCAGCTGTGTCAGACTGCACGTACCCTTCCCCAATGCCCCAAAAATGTCGTTGCAGTCCTTCTGGTTACCCTAGACAGGGGAACAAGGTGACGCTTGCCAACCTGGGAACGGGCCAAGCCTGGCTGGGCCTCTTTTCTCTCTATGTTTCTCGCATAGAGCAATAGATGGCCGGGGCCCTTACATGCATCGAGGGAAGGGGGTCTTACCCAGTTTCCTATTCTTTCAGGGGGAAAAGACCCTGCGGAGACCACACCTCCTGGAGGGGAGGTAAAAGTGGTGAATACATCACGTATTTTTAGGCGGCACGTGGGAGTGGCGCGGTGGTAGATCCAGCCTCAGGGAGGGGGAGTTGCTACATCAAGGTGACCGGAGGGCAGCTGGGGACTGCCTAAGGAAAACGCGGGTCCACTTCTGTAAGGGGACCATATTGCGGAAAATACTTCAGGGGGAGTCCGTGTAGGAGTCCTCACCCTGTGGATCACCTATTCCAGTACAGGGTAGATTGAGTACCCACAGTGGATTGGGTCGGCGAGTTCCTCCGCTGAACTGTGGACCCATGAGGGCTAGGGAGGAATCATCCAGGGATCAGAGGAGTGGGATCTCCTGGAAGAAAAAAACGCACAATTTTACCTCAACCGAGGGAAAGGGCGCTATATGCAACCGATTCACCCAGCCAGCCCATCAGCGTGTTACAGAGTTCTACTGGCTCGGACCTGAGAAAACACGGGATTATACCGACTCAACCCTGAGATTGTAATATCTCGTAAAGGTGTTGGTTGTCGCCCAAACCGCTGCTCTACATATGTCGGCCAGGTAGGTTCCCCTGGCCAGTGCCCACAAGGAGACCACATTCCTTGTTGAGTGAGCTCGGACCCGCAAGGGGGGCACGGCCTGGGTGTGATAGGCCAATGCAATGGTGTCCACTACCCAGTGAGAAAGCCTATGTTTGGAGACAGCATTTCCTTTCTGCTGTCCCCCAAAGCATACAAAGAGCTGCTCAGAATGTCTAAAGCTCTGCATGCGGTCCAGATAGGTACGCAAAGCACGTACTGGACACAGCAACGAAGGGGCAGCACTTGCAGGTTCACTACCTGGTCTCTAAAGGGCGTGGTAGGAACCTTGGGCACGTAGCCCGGTCGCGATCTTAGGATCACATGTGTGTTTGCCGGACCAAACTCCAGGTAAGTGTCACTGACAGAGAAGGCTTGCAGGTCCCCGACCCTCTTGATGGAAGCAAACGCGATCAGCAGGGCAGCCTTAAGCGAGAGGGCCCTTAGTCCAACAGATTCTAGTGGCTCGAAGGGAGGTCTCTAGAGGCCCGTGAGGACTACCGAGAGGTCCCAGGAGGGGAACAGGCTTGGCCAGGAGGGATTTAACCTCCAGGCACCTCTTAAGAACCTGATGATTAAGTCGTGCTTACCCAGGGACTTGCCATCTACTGCGTCGTGGTGGGCCGTGATAGCAGCGACATACACCTTTAGGGTGGAAGGGGACAGCCTCCACTGCAGCATCTCTTGCAGGAATAAGAGCACTGACCAAAATGCACACGTCTGTGGGTCTTCGGCTCGGGAAGAACACCAATTTGCGAACAAGCGCCACTTCAGAGCGTAGAGATGCCTGGTGGATGGCTTGGTTGATCGTGTCTACGATGGTAGGTGGTAGACCAGCTAGATCTTCCGCGTCCCGTCCAGGGGCCAGACGTTGAGTTTCCAAAGGTCTGGATGCGGATGCCAGTGTGTGCCCTGCCCTCGTGAAAGAAGGTGCTTCCTCAGGGGAATTTGCCAGGGAGGGGCTGTCGTGAGGAGTATTAGGTCCGAGAACCAGACCAATAGGGAGCCACTAGTGTGACTTGTTCCTCGTCCTCCCTGACCTTCTGTCCAGGGTTTGAGTGTCTGGCGGCGTGATTGTGATTGTCACACCCGTGCCGAGTGCCGCGTCTCGTCTCGGGACTCGAGTCTGAAGCGGTCTCATATTCATCAACCCCAGTGGCGTGGCTGCCGCGGAGGATGCTATATGCCCCAGGAGCCTCTAGAAGAGTTTTAGAGGGACCGTAGTGCCTGGCTTGAACATGGTGAGGCATTTCAGCACTGACTGCGCACGCTCGTTGGTGAGGCGTGCGACATTGAGACTGAGTCTAACTCCATGCCGAGGAAAGAGATGCTCTGAACCGGGGTGAGCTTGCTCTTTTCTCGGTTGACCTGAAGCCCCAAGCGGATGAGGTGCCTGAGCACCTGGTCTCTGTGAGCGCATAGTAACTCTCGGGAGTGGGCCAGTATGAGCCAGTCGTCGAGGTAATTGAGTATGCGGATGCCGGCTTCTCGGAGCGGGGCAAGAGCTGCCTCTGCGACTTTCGCGAAGACGCGAGGGGACAGAGACATGCCGAAGGGGAGGACTTTATACTGGAATGCCTGGCCGTCGAATGCGAACCGTAGAAATGGTCGGTGTCGGTGGACAGGCTCTATCGCGTCTTTGAGCAAAAGAGTAGCGATCTCCGCGCACAGGGATTTGGCATGTTTGCCGTGTACTGCAGTAAAGCGGACACCCGCGAAGGGGGGCGGGGGCCTGGCAAACTGAATTGCGTAACCGGTCGGATGGTCCGGGCCATCTGACGTGTTGGGAAGTGAGAGCCACGCATCCAATCTCCGTGCTAGGAACACGAAGGGGACGAGTATTTTTGACGTACCCGGCAGGGCGGAGCAGCGGGGCAGAGCAGGTAGTATGGTGTCGGGAGGCTAGGACACGTCCAGAGGCTCTAGTGCTGAGAAAGAACTTGAAGCACATACCTTGCTCTGCACAACCGGCAGGGGGCATGTTAGTGACTGAGCAGGACGTCCTGTAGTGGCATCCTCTGGACTCGTCAGAACCGGCCGGCCGGGGGACATTCGTGGGGCTGAAGGCGGATCTGGGACCGCGTCCAGCATGCGGGGACTGTTGAGATCTGGTGAGTGCCGTGAAAACGGCATTTGTGGGCCAGATGACCCAGAGACAAAGGAAATGTCTCTTTTATTGAGAATCTGGGTACCGCTGGCCCGTCTAAGGGGAGTGGCAAATGAAATAAATTCAACAGAAGATTCTCCTCCCGGCCCTCCACCGGGGGACGGAGTGGTCTTACCATCTGCAGAGCTAACATCTTGGGCTCTGGGTCGTCCGTCTCAGGAGCGCCTGGGAGCCTTCCGGGTCCGCGAGGGGGTCCGTGAGACGGGGGCATCTGCTTCCTGCGGTGCACTCGACGCGTGGGCTGAGAGCTGGGCCCAGGTTGAGGTGGAACAGCTTGTTGTTTCTTCACAGGGTAGCGAGAGGGGATGAGCGAGTGACTTTGTGACGGGTGGAGAAGGGTGCTCTCCACAGTGACGTCAGCTCATCATGCACCTCCGGGAAAAACGGGACTGGAGGGGGGGGTGGCCGTGAGCAGCGCCCGGACCCCAGGAACCATCAGACGCCACGCTCTCCGATGCAGCGGCAAGCTCATCTGCTTCGAGCTCCAGAGGATAGGCAGGCTGGCTGTGAGGCGAGCCACTGTTGCCTCAAGCACGGACGGGAGTCAACGAGCGTGCCGGGGGATGGGTGGTCGGAGGGGGTGTACCCGATGGAGCCGCACCCGCTGCCATCCCCAGATCGCTTCCAGCACCCCTCGCACTGTCCTCAATCCCGTGGGAAGGAGCAATGCGGGGGCGGCTGGCGTGGCTTGCTTTCTGTTGAAAGCGAGCCGCGACTGCAACGTTGTCATGGTCATGCTCTCGCAGTGAGAGCAGTGAGAGCATGAGCCATCCACAAACGCAGCCTCGGTGTGATCGCTGCCCAGACAAACGAGACAACACCTGTGGCCGTCGGAAGTGGAGAGCACTCTACTGCATCCAGTACACTACACAGGGGTGGAAAGGCATCTTTAGACAGACGCGTCCTGAAAAGGACATTCAACGCCACTGTGTATTGCTCTTAAAAATAAAATACACTCTTTTAGAGGAATCACTCTTTTAAATAACTCTCTTAGAATTTGGTTTCTGCACTGTCGGAGCGCCCAGGGGCAAATTGCACTGCCGTGCAAGGAGGAGAAATAGCCGCTGTAATGCGCCGTGAATCCAACAGCATGCAGAGCGTCAGAGAAATACTGGAACTGGTGTGATTTCACACGAACAGCACAACCATCGGCTCCTAAGAAATTTTCTGAACGAACTCATAGTATTTCCTCACCTTTATACCCGTATGTCCAGGGACAGGGTATGCAAATACTAGCTGCCAACTTCTCATTGGCCTTTTTTCATAGATCATAGGTATATTCGGTGCTCAAGAGAGACCCCTAGTGTCGCTTCTCCGACACAACATCAAAGAGAGCGACAGACGGGAAATTAAGGTTCTGTTCTTTTAATGCATGCAAACGTGTTGTAATGCTGCATTTTGACTGTTAATGCTTTCTTTTGCAATTAATATCTGCCAATGGTTGACAATTGTGAAATATCATGTTTCATTGAAAAATAAGTGAATTTTTATGAAAAGCATGTCCAAAACAATATCTGTTAAAAAAGTTGCTTCTAAGCTTTTGAGAGATAATTTATTAAGTTTGCAAAGTTCTGATTTAACATTCATTTTCTGTCATTAAAATCATTGCTTAGCTCTCATAATGCTAAATAATACATAAAGCATACAAACATGTTGTAATGCTGCATTTTGACTGTTAATGCTTTCTCTTTCAATAAATATCTGCCAATGGTTTACATTAGTGAAATGTAACTTTCTGAGTTAAAAAAATTGCTTTTCGGCAAACCCTAAGCGCACGAAATGTGCGAAAGTGGAAGTTAAATTTGTGGGTGCGAGTGTAATGGTGGCGTAGAGGTACTGACCAATTTGCTGTCAGGATGGCAGCTAAAGAGAGTGTAGAGTGTCGTCGTCAGACATCAAGATATGAGGATAAGCAGCCTTGACTTGTCTTCAGGACAGCTCTCCTATAAAAACAGTCGATCTGGAAGTGCAACGCTTGAGTCGAACCTCGCGCTGCACCAGACATCACACACAGCATCCGATTGACAAGCTGCCTTCTTTCCACAAACACCCAACCTCTCTCTACTGGCAAACCTTGCATCCAAACCAACCGTTGACCCCCTCTTCCAGGTGCGTCACACTTCCTTATACATTTTTTCCTCCGCCGTTAATTTAATTACTCCACCCATTCACCGCAATGGAAAGTGAAAGTAAAACGTAACCGCTTATCTTCCAGGGTTATTTGATAGTTCAAAGGACCCTGCTGCTTGAGAATACGGCAAGGACCTTTCCATTTTGGTGCTAGTTTTGCACTAAACTTATGCTGTGCGCTAGACTGGGGAAAGTTACGCAACCATACACGTTCCTTGTTTTTGAATGTCACGTCTCTCCTATTTTTGTTGTAGTTTCTCAGTTGTCTCATCCTGGCTTTCTTGCGGTTTTCTTTGGCTTGAGTTTGCAGATTATGAAGATGATGAACCACATCATAGGAGGCAGAGTCTGGATTTAGATTAGGCCCATGAAGTATTTTGCCCATTGGATTTTGGAGTTTCCTGCCAAGCTGGAGCTCTGCTGGGGATAGTCCAGTGGTCTCTTGAACGGCTGAATTCAGGGCGAATTGGAATTCTGGTAAGAACTGGTCCCACCTCTGGTGATTGTCGTCCACATAGGCCGGCATCATTGTTCTTGAGAGTTCGATTCACTGTTTCAGTCATGTTGGTTTGTGGGTGGTAAGCTGTAGTTAATTTGGGGGTAATACTCCAGTTCTCACATAATGCTCTGAATACAGATGAGACAAACTGAACACCCCTATCTGAGAGGATGAAGTCTGGCACACCCCACTGTGTCAGGATTTCTTTTCGGAAGACAGAGGCAACATTCTGGGCAGTGGCGTTACGAATGGGGAACAACTCAACCCATTGGGAATAATAATCGATAAAAACAAGCAGGTACTCATTTCGGCTTGAACTTCGTGGTAACGGGCCCATGATGTCAACTCTTAGCATTTGGGTTGGGAGGGTGGTAGTGATTTGCTGTAGTTTTCCAGCCAGTTTTTGATTTTCACTTTTTAAGGTTTGACATTTTACACAGGTTTTCATATGCCGTTTCACATCAGACCACATGCCTGGCCAAAATGCTACTTCCTGAAGCCGTTTATAGGTTTTGAAGATTCCTCCATGTCCACTCATGGGAGTGGAATGATAGTGCTGGAGAAGGGAGGATCTGAGACTGCTGGGCATGTAGACTCGGTAATGCAGTTGGTTATTTGCCAGGTATGACTTCTGATAAAGTTTGTCCTCAACAACCTCATACAGGTCCATCAGACTGGCACAATTATCTGCAACAGCTTGCAGTAGTTCTTTGTCCTGTTCTTCCCACAGGGCAGCATCTGATACAGGCAGTTCTGGTTCTTTTTCACTGGTGTACAGGTTAGACCTGGATAGAGCATCGGGAGCTACATTTAGCTTCCCTTTTCGGTACTCAATGACAAAATCGAATTTCTGCAACCGCAGGACCCAACGGATGAGGCGGCTAGTGGTTTTAGTGGAGCTCATGACCCATTGCAGCGCAGAATGGTCGGTGACAATTGTAAAAAGCCTGTGCTCCAAGTAGTGTTGCCACTTTTCAAAGGTCCAGACAACTGCAAGACATTCTTTCTCTGTTGCAGTATAGTTGAATTCGGCCCCAGTTAAGGTTCTGCTTGCATAGGCGATAACCTCCTCTCTGCCAGCATTCCGCTGTTTTTTTTCAAAATGGCACCCAAAACAGTGTCACTGGCATCAGTAAATACAGTGAATGGGTGCTGAATATCAGGATGGCCAAGAATGAGTGGTGAGGTGAGGCAAGACTTTAATTGGTCAAAAGCTTGCTGACATGGAGTTGTCCATTGAAACGGATGTCCCGTCTTTTTCAGCGAGTTGAGGGGTTCGGCTATCCTTGAAAAGTTCAGGACAAACCGGTGGTACCACCCAGCCAATCCAAGAAACCTCTGAACTTCCTTCAAGTTTCTAGGTACAAGGTAGGCATGAATGGCTTGAGTTTTACTTGGGTCTGCGGAAATGCCTTGAACACTCACAACATGTCCTAAGAAGGTGAGTTCTCGATGACAGAATTAGCTTTTCTTCAAATTAATGGTAAGACCAGCCATTTCTAATCTATGGAGGACAGTCTGCAGGTCTTGGAAATGCTGGGTTATTAACGACGAATAAACAATGATGTCGTCTATATACACAAGGCTTATTTTTCTCCTTAGTTCTCCCAGAACTGTCTCCATGAGCCTCTGAAAAGTTGCAGGAGCGTTTTTGAGCCCAAAAGGCATAACATTAAATTGATAGAGACCTGCAGGAGTGATGAAGGCAGTCTTGGCTTTGCTGTCGGGGTCCATTGTCACCTGCCAATATCCACTGTTGAGATCAATGGTAGAAAAGATGGCTGCCCCAGAGAGTGATTCCAGGATTTCTGTAATATTGGGAAAGGGGTAGGCATCACTTTGTTACAGAATTAACCTTTCTGTAATCCACACAGAATCTAAATTTGCCATCTTTCTTAGGTACCAAGACCACCGGTGAAGCCCAACCAGAGTGGGAGGGTTCGACTATTTCCTGCCTCAACATCTCATCAAGTTGCTCTTCCATGACAAGTTGTTTAGTAGAGGACAAGCGATATGGTCATTGTTTGAGGGGTAGCTGACAGGTTGTATAAATTTGGTGTTGCAAAACATCAGTAAGTCCCATGTGGAGTGTACACACCCGAGAGTCATTTTCCAGGATGTGGAGCAACTGCGGTTTCCCATCTGGAGGTAAATGAGCTTCATCCACAGCATTTCTGATGAATGTCTTTTCATCTAAACTTTCATGTTGGTGTAGGGTCAGCAGAGGAGCTGGAGGAGGAACAGAAGTTAACAGAGAAAGGATTTGTGTGGTTGTCTTGGGTTGTTGTCTTTCTGTTTGTGCACTTACACTTGGATTTCCTGGTTGAAATGGGTATTCTGTTGTAGGGTCAAGCTTGAAAGTATATTTCTGATCAATGACATTGAGTTGCAGCCCACTGAAAAAAATTAAGTCCAACCCCAAGACTACAGCATAGGCTAAGGCTTGGGAGGAAAGTACAGCAGCAGGTAAGGTAAAGGATTGATCATTTAAATGTATGGTGGTATCCTTCCATCCTAATGGGACCTCTGCTTCTCCATTTGCCAGATAAAGAGGACTACGGAACCATGATTGGAGTTGGTCTGGCGATGTAAGCTGCCTCATGAGATTCTCATGGATGAGTGTATAGCTTGCACCAGTGTCCACAATGGCCTTACCCGTCCAAGCATCAATACGGATGGGGACAATTAGTTGTTGAGGTATTGCCACATGTTCATTAGAGGAGGAGGAGGTTTTCTTGGTGGCTGATTGTGACTTACACATTCTTGTTACACATTCTTGTTACAACAACAGAGTTGTTGGAAGGTTGACCACTTGACTTGGGGTGATAAGGATGCTTGTCGCTGGTGGAGTACTGTGGACCAGACATCTGAGGTGACTGTGGAGAGGTATAGTGTGGACATTTGCCTGGTGGATGCTGTCCCCAACATCTCCAACACTGAACTGGGATTTTCTCAGCAGGTCGGTTTGAGGAGGGTCTTTGCGATGTGGATGGGTGTTTAGGGCCCATTTTACCACCTTCATAATGAAGCTGTTGTTCAAAATCCTTTTCAAGTTGATTACCTAGTTTGACCAGCTCCTCCACAGTATTCACGCAGCTACTCAATTGGCTGGCAAGGTATGGTTTGATATTCTTGAGTATCATTTTTACAGTCTCACCTTCTGTTAAATCTGCCTTCCATCTTTTACAGAGTGCTCTGTAGGAAAATGCAAAGTCTCTAATAGATTCTGTGCCTCTTTGAATTCTAACACGGACACGCTCAGCCAGTTCGTCCTCATAATCCTCAGAAAGGAAAGCAGATAAGAATGCAGCCTCAAACTCATTCCAGGTGGTTATGTCGGATTGTCTGACTTCCCACCAGTCACATGCTGTTCCGTATAAGACAGGACGGAAGGTAGCCAGGATGTCTGAATCTGTCAGCGGATGTAGAGCCAAAAAATCCTGACATTTTGTTAGGTACAGCAGGGGGTCTACATCGTCTGAAGGCTTCCAAAATGTGGGAAAGTTAATTTAATATGGTCACTTTTAACCACAGATGTTAAAATAGGGGATGAAGTTGTTGGAGTCACCGCTGGATAAGAATCGGATGGCAGGGGTGTAGTAATGATGGTGCTGGGAACTGGTGATGCCAATACACTTAACTTCTGTTGATCTGAACTTTCTTTCTGGATACTTTGAAATCCTTTCTACACTTCACTTTTCAAGTCTTTTAAACCTGTGAGAAATGTGTCAGTTTGGCTGACACATTGTTGGACATTTAAAGTTATCTGCTCATGGCTTGTTCGGAATGCGTGCTGAACGGTTTTGAGATCCTGTTGAACCTCTGACTGGAACTGATCAACCATGAAACGTACTTCAGATATCAAGGTAGTTTCCACCTTTTGGAGTTCCCCTGTGATCATTAATTTCATTGCTTTAGTCAGCTTATCTTCTTCAGACTCCGCTTGTTGCTTAGTGGTAGCAAACAGGGTGAAAACATGACGTTTGTTATCCTCCACTTTTGCAGCAAGATCAGCAATCTGGCTCTTGTGGTGAGAATTAGTATCTTTCACTTCCTGGGTAAGTAAATTGACCATTTTCCCATGTTTTTTCATTATGTCAAACAATGTATCCCAATTCCCTTGAATCAGAGTAGTGAATTGTTGTATTTTTCCTTCCAGGAGTTGGTAAAATGCTGGGCAGGTTATGTTGTGCCTCTGAAGAAGGAGTTTCACCTTCAAATGAAGTGCAAAGTTGCATGTTATCCAATTGTGGTGCCCAGGTGAGAGTGCACAGGAGGGCTGCCAGCCAGAGCAGGAGAGGATCAAAGCACAGGTGTTCCAGGATGTACAGGGCTGAGTGGAGTGGGGGTATTGTAGAAGACTGGAGCACATGAAGGAGGTGGTGCTAGAGGCATCAGAGGTCGCAGTAGAGGCCGCCATATTGGAGTTGAGATATTTGGTGGAGGCTCAATTTCCACATAAGTAGATTGGGAGGGGGGGTATACACCATGTTTTTTGGTGAACATTGACTGGAATTTATAGCCTCGGCTGATGTAATCATTAGATGCACCAGGCTGTAAATGGATACGTCACCAGGTGTCGTCAGATACTTCTTTTTGAAGAGCAGCCCTGGGACATCCCAGTGCGGCAAAGAAGCGCAGCATCTCGTTCCGCTTTTTCAGGGAACAAGGGTTACACATGTAACCCAAGGCGTTCCCTTTACGTTCCCTTTTTGCTAAGCGCTATGGGGAACGCAATACCCACGCCACCGCACTGGGAGCTGTCCGGACCCCTACGGTTGTGCAGAGTACTCACAAAAACGCGAGAGGTCTCAGACATGAGCTTGAGATGTCGACTCAAGGGCATAAGAGCCCGGAGTAGCATAAACATCTAAACCATTAAATTTTGATGAATTTGTGCAGAGAGGAACAGCCTGCCACATCACAAACTTGTTCAGGCATGAGCTGAGATGTCGACTCAAGGGCATAAGAGCCCGGAGTGCAGAACATCCAAACTATAAAAGTCCAATGAATGTGTGCGGAGAGGACAACCTGCCGCATCACAAACTTGTTTAGGAATGGGCTGAGATGTCGACTCAAGGACATAAGAGTCTGGAGTAGCAAAGTATCTAACGCATAAAGTTTGATGAATGTGTGCGAAGAGAACCCTATCCTACACAAACTTGTCATAAAAACTGATGTCTGTTAATGCTTTATCGTTCAATAAATAACTGCCAATAGTTGACAATTGTGAAATGTCATGTTTCATTGAACAATATGTGAATTCTGATGAAAAGCGTGTCCAAACAACTTTCTGGGTTAAAAAAGTTGCTTCTAAGCATTTGGGAGCTAATTCAATAAGTTTATAAGGTTCTGATTTAAAATTCATATTCTGTCAATAAAATCATTGCTTATCTCTCATAATGCAAAATAATACATAAAGCATGCAAACATGTTGTAATGCTGCATTATGACAGTTAATGCATTCCCTTTCAATAAATAACTGCCAATAGTTGACAATTGTGAAATGTCATGTTTCATTGAAAAAAGTATGTCCAAACAACTTTCTGTGTTAAAAAATTTGCTTTTAAGCTTTTGAGAGCTAATTCATTAAGTTTGCAAAGTTCTGATTTAACATTCATTAAAATCATTGCTTATCTCTCATAATGCAAAATAATACATAAAGCATGCAAACATGTTGAAATGCTGCATTATGACAGTTTATGCATTCTCTTGCAATTAATATCTACCAATAGTTGACAATTGTGAAACGTCATGTTTCATTGAACAATAGGTGAATACTAATGAAAAGCATGTCGGAACAACTTTCTGAGTTAAAAAAGTTGCTTCTAAGCTTTTGGGAGCTAATTCATTAAGTTTATAAGGTTCTGATTTAACATTCATATTCTGTCATTAAAATCATTGCTTATCTCTCATAATGCAAAATAATACATAAAGCATGCAAACATGTTGTAATGCTGCATTATGACAGTTAATGCATTCCCTTTCAATAAATAACTGCCAATAGTTGACAATTGTGAAATGTCATGTTTCATTGAAAAAAGCATGTCCAAACAACTTTCTGAGTTAAAAAATATGCTTCTAAGCTTTTGAGAGCTAATTCATTAAGTTTGCAAAGTTCTGATTTAACATTCATTAAAATCATTGCTTAGCTCTCATAATGCAAAATAATACATAAAGCATGCAAACATGTTGTAATGCTGCATTATGACAGTTAATGCATTCCCTTTCAATAAATAACTGCCAATAGTTGACAATTGTGAAATGTCATGTTTCATTGAACAATATGTCAATTCTGATGTAAATCGTTTCCAAACAACTTTCTGAGTTAAAAAATATGCTTCTAAGCTTTTGAGAGCTAATTCATTAAGTTTGCAAAGTTCTGATTTAACATTCATTTTCTGTAATTAAAATCATTGCTTATCTCTCATAATGCAAAATAATATATAAAGCATGCAAACATGTTGTAATGCAGCATTTTTCTGTTAATGCTTTCTCTATCAATAAATAACTGCCAGTAGTTGACAATTGTGAAATGTGATGTTTCATTGAAAAATAGGTGAATACTAATGAAAAGCATGTCCAAACAACTTTCTGAGTTAAAAAATTTGCTTCTAAGCTTTTGAGAGCTAATTCACTGTTTGCAAAGTTCTGATTTAACATTCATTAAAATCATTGCTTAGCTCTCATAATGCAAAATAATACATAAAGCATGCAAACATGTTGTAATGCTGCATTATGACAGTTAATGCATTCTCTTTCGATAAATAACTGCCAATAGTTGACAATTGTGAAATGTCATGTTTCATTGAAAAAGCATGTCCAAACATCTTTCTGAGTTAAAAAAGTTGCTTCTAAGCTTTTGAGAGCTAATTCATTAAGTTTGCAGAGTTCTGATTTAACATTCATATTATGTCATTAAAATCATAGCATATCTCTCATAATGCAAAATAATACATAAAGCATGCAAACATGTTGTAATGCTGCATTATGACAGTTAATGCATTCTCTTGCAATTAATAACTGCCAATAGTTGACAATTGTGAAATGTCATGTTTCATTGAAAAACAGGTGATTACTAATGAAAAGCATGTCCAATCAACTTTCTGAGTTAAAAAAGTTGCTTCTAAGCTTTTGAGAGCTTTTTTCATTAAGTTTGCAAAGTTCTGATTTAACATTCATATTCTGTCATTAAAATCATTGCTTATCTCTCATAACGCAATATAATACATGTTGTAATGCTGCATTATGACAGTTAATGCATTCTCTTGCAACTAACATCTGCCATTAGTTGACAATTGTAAAATGTCATGTTTCATTGAACAATATGTCAATTCTGATGTAAATCGTTTCCAAACAACTTTCTGAGTTTAAAAAGTTGCTTCTAAGCTTTTGAGAGCTAATTCATTAATTTTGCAAAGTTCTGATTTAACATTCATTTTCTGTCATTAAAATCATTGCTTATCGCTCATAATGCAAAATAATACATAAAGCATGCAAACATGTTGTAATGCTGCATTTTTCTGTTAATGCTTTCTCTTTCAATAAATAACTGCCAATAGTTGACAATTGTGAAATGTGATGATTCATTGAAAAATAGGTGAATACTAATGAAAAGCATGTCCAAACAACTTTCTGAGTTAAAAAATTTGCATCTAAGCGTTTGAGAGCTAATTCATTAAGTTTGCAAAGTTCTGATTTAACATTCATTTTCTGTAATTAAAATCATTGCTTATCTCTCATAATGCAAAATAATATATAAAGCATGCAAACATGTTGTAATGCTGCATTTTTCTGTTAATGCTTTCTCTTTCAATAAATAACTGCCAATAGTTGACAATTGTGAAATGTGATGTTTCATTGAAAAATAGGTGAATACTAATGAAAAGCATGTCCAAACAACTTTCTGAGTTAAAAAATTTGCTTCTAAGCTTTTGAGAGCTAATTCATTGTTTGCAAAGTTCTGATTTAACATTCATTAAAATCATTGCTTAGCTCTCATAATGCAAAATAATACATAAAGCATGCAAACATGTTGTAATGCTGCATTATGACAGTTAATGCATTCTCTTTCGATAAATAACTGCCAATAGTTGACAATTGTGAAATGTCATGTTTCATTGAAAAAGCATGTCCAAACATCTTTCTGAGTTAAAAAAGTTGCTTCTAAGCTTTTGAGAGCTATTTCATTAAGTTTGCAAAGTTCTGATTTAACATTCATTAAAATCATTGCTTAGCTCTCATAATGCAAAATAATACATAAAGCATGCAAACATGTTGTAATGCTGCATTTTGACAGTTAATGTGTTCTATTTCAATAAATAACTGCCAATAGTTGACAATTGTGAAATGTCATGTTTCATTGAAAAAGCATGTCCAAACATCTTTCTGAGTTAAAAAGTTGCTTCTAAGCTTTTGAGAGCTAATTCATTAAGTTTGCAGAGTTCTGATTTAAAATTCATATTATGTCATTAAAATCATAGCATATCTCTCATAATGCAAAATAATACATAAAGCATGCAAACATGTTGTAATGCTGCATTATGACAGTTAATGCATTCTCTTGCAATTAATATCTGCCAATAGTTGACAATTGTAAAATGTCATGTTTCATTGAACAATATGTGAATTCTGATGTAAATCGTGTCCAAACAACTTTCTGAGTTAAAAAAGTTGCTTCTAAGCTTTTGAGAGCTAATTCATTAAGTTTGCAGAGTTCTGATTTAACATTCATATTATGTCATTAAAATCATAGCATATCTCTCATAATGCAAAATAATACATAAAGCATGCAAACATGTTGTAATGCTGCATTTTTCTGTTAATGCTTTCTCTTTCAATAAATAACTGCCAATAGTTGACAATTGTGAAATGTGATGATTCATTGAAAAATAGGTGAATACTAATGAAAAGCATGTCCAAACAACTTTCTGAGTTAAAAAATTTGCATCTAAGCGTTTGAGAGCTAATTCATTAAGTTTGCAAAGTTCGGATTTAACATTCATTTTCTGTAATTAAAATCATTGCTTATCTCTCATAATGCAAAATAATATATAAAGCATGCAAACATGTTGTAATGCTGCATTTTTCTGTTAATGCTTTCTCTTTCAATAAATAACTGCCAATAGTTGACAATTGTGAAATGTGATGTTTCATTGAAAAATAGGTGAATACTAATGAAAAGCATGTCCAAACAACTTTCTGAGTTAAAAAATTTGCTTCTAAGCTTTTGAGAGCTAATTCATTGTTTGCAAAGTTCTGATTTAACATTCATTAAAATCATTGCTTAGCTCTCATAATGCAAAATAATACATAAAGCATGCAAACATGTTGTAATGCTGCATTATGACAGTTAATGCATTCTCTTTCGATAAATAACTGCCAATAGTTGACAATTGTGAAATGTCATGTTTCATTGAAAAAGCATGTCCAAACATCTTTCTGAGTTAAAAAAGTTGCTTCTAAGCTTTTGAGAGCTATTTCATTAAGTTTGCAAAGTTCTGATTTAACATTCATTAAAATCATTGCTTAGCTCTCATAATGCAAAATAATACATAAAGCATGCAAACATGTTGTAATGCTGCATTTTGACAGTTAATGTATTCTATTTCAATAAATAACTGCCAATAGTTGACAATTGTGAAATGTCATGTTTCATTGAAAAAGCATGTCCAAACATCTTTCTGAGTTAAAAAAGTTGCTTCTAAGCTTTTGAGAGCTAATTCATTAAGTTTGCAGAGTTCTGATTTAACATTCATATTATGTCATTAAAATCATAGCATATCTCTCATAATGCAAAATAATACATAAAGCATGCAAACATGTTGTAATGCTGCATTATGACAGTTAACGCATTCTCTTGCAATTAATATCTGCCAATAGTTGACAATTGTAAAATGTCATGTTTCATTGAACAATATGTGAATTCTGATGTAAATCGTGTCCAAACAACTTTCTGAGTTAAAAAAGTTGCTTCTAAGCTTTTGAGAGCTAATTCATTAAGTTTGCAGAGTTCTGATTTAACATTCATATTATGTCATTAAAATCATAGCATATCTCTCATAATGCAAAATAATACATAAAGCATGCAAACATGTTATAATGCTGCATTTTTCTGTTAATGCTTTCTCTTTCAATAAATAACTGCCAATAGTTGACAATTGTGAAATGTGATGATTCATTGAAAAATAGGTGAATACTAATGAAAAGCATGTCCAAACAACTTTCTGAGTTAAAAAATTTGCTTCTAAGCTTTTGAGAGCTTTTTTCATTAAGTTTGCAAAGTTCTGATTTAACATTCATATTCTGTCATTAAAATCATTGCTTATCTCTCATAACGCAATATAATACATGTTGTAATGCTGCATTATGTCAGTTAATGCATTCTCTTGCAACTAACATCTGCCATTAGTTGACAATTGTAAAATGTCATGTTTCATTGAACAATATGTCAATTCTGATGTAAATCGTTTCCAAACAACTTTCTGAGTTAAAAAAGTTGCTTCTAAGCTTTTGAGAGCTAATTCATTAATTTTGCAAAGTTCTGATTTAACATTCATTTTCTGTCATTAAAATCATTGCTTATCGCTCATAATGCAAAATAATACATAAAGCATGCAAACATGTTGTAATGCTGCATTTTTCTGTTAATGCTTTCTCTTTCAATAAATAACTGCCAATAGTTGACAATTGTGAAATGTGATGATTCATTGAAAAACAGGTGATTACTAATGAAAAGCATGTCCAATCAACTTTCTGAGTTAAAAAAGTTGCTTCTAAGCTTTTGAGAGCTTTTTTCATTAAGTTTGCAAAGTTCTGATTTAACATTCATATTCTGTCATTAAAATCATTGCTTATCTCTCATAACGCAATATAATACATGTTGTAATGCTGCATTATGACAGTTAATGCATTCTCTTGCAACTAACATCTGCCATTAGTTGACAATTGTAAAATGTCATGTTTCATTGAACAATATGTCAATTCTGATGTAAATCGTTTCCAAACAACTTTCTGAGTTAAAAAAGTTGCTTCTAAGCTTTTGAGAGCTAATTCATTAATTTTGCAAAGTTCTGATTTAACATTCATTTTCTGTCATTAAAATCATTGCTTATCGCTCATAATGCAAAATAATACATAAAGCATGCAAACATGTTGTAATGCTGCATTTTTCTGTTAATGCTTTCTCTTTCAATAAATAACTGCCAATAGTTGACAATTGTGAAATGTGATGATTCATTGAAAAATAGGTGAATACTAATGAAAAGCATGTCCAAACAACTTTCTGAGTTAAAAAATTTGCTTCTAAACTTTTGAGAGCTAATTCATTAAGTTTGCAAAGTTCTGATTTAACATTCATTAAAATCATTGCTTAGTTCTCATAATGCAAAATAATACATAAAGCATGCAAACATGTTGTAATGCTGCATTTTGACAGTTAATGCATTCTATTTCAATAATTAACTGCCAATAGTTGACAATTGTGAAATGTCATGTTCTCTTACGAGAGGTTCTCTCGTATTGCGTAAGCTAGCTTACGCTACGGGAAAGATTCATCTTTTCTGAGATATTGAAGCCAAAAAATTATCCTTAATTTTGTATCCATTGTCAACGCAGTGCGGCAACTGCAGACCTTGAGCGGGCTAGCTAGCGAGCTCATTGGTTGCTCTGCGGCAACTGCTGCAGCCTATAGACGAGCTTGGGCGAACTCGCATCCAATGAGAGGTGTCCGCGCTCACTGCATCAAAGCCCGCCAAAAAGGGCGTGACTAGAGTGCATATAAGCGTAGTTCGTAGGCTGGAACCCTGATTTTCATCTCTTCAGCGAAGCTCTTCGCATCTCTGAACTGGAAGCCGCGTCGCCGTTCGAGGGGCATCTAGCAAGCGTGGACAGCGCTCGAAGAAGCCGGCCGTCTTCGCCACCTTCAGCCATCCTGCGAGCTACGCCATCCGGCGACGTATCCTTTTTTAGAGCAAGCTAAGTACCTCAGCGAACTTCACAAAAGAGTATCGAGCGTCTTTTTAAAGATGCCTCGCACTTCCTGTGCTCATGCCGCGCTCCTCTCAGCGCCGGAGACCGACACATCATCTGCGCTCTCTGCCTGGGACTGGGGCATGCAGAGCTCGCCCTCGCTGACGGCAGATGCGACCTCTGCGAGGAGCTTCCGATGTCGACCCTGCAGGCTCGACTCGAAGTATGCAAAACCGAGCTGCCGCGCGCCTTCTGTTTCGCCAGCGCCGAAGAAGCGCCGCTCCCAAAGGCTGCCGGAACCGGTTTTAGAAGCAACTGTCTCGCCGGAGCCCCTCCCTCGAGCATCGCGTTCACCCTCCCCGCCCCGGGACGCGCAGTTGCCGCCAGCGGCCGCACTGCTGCCACCTCGGAGAGCGAGGCGGAGGACAAAGGCTGCTGTTCCATCATGGCTTCGGACAGCGAGGAGTGGTTACAAGCCTCCTCAACGGCCCAGGAATCCAGCAGGACCCGCGCCGAGTCGAAGGGGAACTGATACGCCTCCTCACACAGGCCGTCGACCGCCTCGGGCTCGAGTGGTCACCGCCCCCTGAGCAGGCTCCCAACAGACTCAACGGCTGTTTTCTTCAAAGCCGTCACCGCGCGGCGCCCGCGGCCCGGGCCGCTCCCTTCCTGCTGGAACTCCACGCCGAGCTCTCTAAATCGTGGAACGCGCCTCTCTCGGCCAGGACTCGATCCCACGTCTCCACTGCTCTCGCTTCAGTGGACGGCGCCACCGAGAAGGGCTACTCTTCCATCCCCCCGGTCGAGGATTCGGTAGCAGCACACCTTTGCCCGCCCTCCGCGAGATAGCGGTCTAAACCAGTGCTCCTGTCTAAGGCCTGCAGAACTACTTCCGCCTGTGTTGGCCGCGCCTATTCCACCACCGGCCAAACCGCATCTGCTCTGCATTCCATGGCCGTCTTGCAGATCCTCCAAGTGGACCTTCTTCTGGAGTGGGATGAGAGAGGCAGGCACCCAGAAGCTGTTACAGATCTAAGGAGCGCGACGGACCTCGCCCTTCGCGCCACCAAATCTGCAGCCCAAGCTATAGGGAAGTGCATGGCCTCGCTGACTGTAACCGAGAGACACCTGTGGCTAACGCTAGCCGACATGGGAGAAACTGAGTGCTCCACGTTCCTCAACGTGCCGCTCTCTCCGTCCGGTCTCTTCGGTTCCGCGGTAAGTGGCATTGCTGACCGTTTTTCGGAAGTCCAGAAAGCCACCCAAGCCATGAATCTCTTCCTGCCTCGCCGCGCTAGCTCCTCTGCAGGCCGCCCACGTAACCAGCCTCCTGCATGAGCATCTTCACAGCGCCCAGCTCAACAAAGCCCGACTTCCCATCGCCGACAGGGCGGCCGCCCCAGATCGCGCTCAGACAGCCGCCGTAGACCACCGCCCCCCCCGCGGGCCTCGGCCTAAGATTGCGCTGAAACCTGAACAACCGAAGTCCTCCTAGCTTTGTTGAACAAACGACGGCTCAGTCCCGCCGCGGCCGGACCACCGTCAAAGCTTCGCCCACTGTCAGTCCCCTTCTCTCAGGCTACTGCAGTGGTGAATTTAGCAGCCAACAAGCCGGTGACACTGCCCGCTTGCCTGCACTCAAACGCCGTTTTCACGGCGACCCAAATAAATCTTGTAAAGAGCAAACATGTCTTATGTGTAGAAAATGTGCCCACAACCCTGTGTTGGCCCCTACACACAAGCATAACACATCCCGTGCCCCTATCAGAGCACGCTCTCATAAAGCGATTACTGAACCGCTCGAGCGTCAGAGTCAATGAAGGCGCCCACAAATGCGTCGCGCGTGCCCATTCTCTGGCCGCTCTGTCACACGACCAGCCCTATGTGTAGAAAACGTGCCCACAATCCAGTGTTCACTTCTGCACACAAGCACTGCATGTCTCGTGTCCCCACCAGAGCACGCGTTCACATAAAGCGGTTACTGAACCGCTCGAGCGCTAGGGTCAATAAATGCACCCACGAATACGTCGTGCGCGCCCATTCTCTGCCCGCTCTGTTACACGGCCAGCAAACATTCCTCTGTGTGTAAGTCCCGTGCACATGACTATGCTTGCGCATCACGTAACAGATGTGACTCTTTCCCCATTCATTCCAATCGGAAGTCACTCACAAAACAGCCTGTTCATGCTGTCTGCGAGCAATCATGCATAAACACACTAAACGCGCTCACACATTTTGTTCAGCGCTCTGTGTGCGGCAATCAGAGAGAATTGGCCATTCACCCTCTAGCGTTACGCTTCAAAGCGTGGGAAGCTATTCCAGGGATATCCAAGTGGGTGTTAAGCACAATACAACAGGGCTATTTGCTACAGTTCGATCGCCGCCCTCCTCGCTTCAGAGCGCGGCTCGAAACCACTGTGAACACGGAAGCAGCGTGCATGCTTCGTTCAGAAATAGCAAGCCTTCTGTGCAAAAGGGCCATAGAGAAAGTGCCACCCTCTCTGAGCGAGTCCGGGCTTTACAGCCGTTATTTTCTTGTTCCCAAGAAAGATGGCGGCCTCAGACCCATATTAGATCTCAGGGTTTTGAACAAGGTGCTTGCAAAATGCTTACAATCAGGAAACTCCTCGCGCATGTGCTCCAGGGGGACTGGTTTATTTCTCTCGATCTGAAAGATGCATACTTTCAGATTCAGATAAATCCCCGTCACAGGCCATTCTTGAGATTCGCCTTCGACGGCCAGGTTTATCAATACACCGTCCTTCCGTTCGGCCTGTCCTTAGCACCCCGTATTTTCACGAACTGCATGGATGCGGCGCTCACACCCCTGCGGAGTCAGGGTTTGCGAATTCTGAACTATTTGGACGACTGGCTGATTATGGCTCAGTCACATATGGAGCTTCTGTATCACAGAGCAGTTCTCCTCAGCCATCTGAACAGTTTGGGTCTTGCAGTCAATTGGACCAAGAGCTCACTACAGCCCAGTCAGACAATTTCCTTCCTTGGGATAGAACTAGACTCCGTGGCAATGACGGCTCGCTTATCTACACAGCGCGCGCGCCGTGTTCAGCGACTAGCCGCATCTTTTCAGATGAACAGCCTCACACCTCTGAAGAAATTCCAGAGAGTGCTAGGTTACATGGCCTCAGCCGCAGCAGTACTTCAGCTGGGTTTACTGCACATGCGCCCGCTTCAGCATTGGCTAAGCACCCGCGCGTCTCGCCGGGCTTGGGCCACAGGCCGCCAGCCCATCAAGGTGACTCAGACCTGTATTTCAGCTCTGCAGCCTTGGAGAGTGGCCGAGTGGTATCAGCGAGGAGTGACAATGGGAGCTGTATCTCACTACCCGATATTTTTCTCGAAAAGCGAGGACGCGCTGGCCCAGGACTGGCCCAGGCGCCCGCTTTACGCCTTCCCCCCCATCTCGCTATTGCCACAGGTAATGCAGAGGATCAGGGAAACGCGTCACTCAGTGCTCCTCATAGCCCCGCGTTGGGAGAATCAGACATGGTTCCTGGAGCTTACGCAGCTGTCACTGACAGCGCCGTGGCCCATCCCAGTGAGAGCAGATCTCCTCTCTCAAGCTCGCGGCACAATCTGGCATCCCCACCCAGAGCTGGGCTGCATGCGTGGGTGATCAACGACTACCCGTCGCTCTGCCAGGAGTAATAAATACCATTATACACGCTAGAGCCCCTTCCACAAGAAGACTCTATGCGTCAAAATGGTCTGTGTTCTCAAAATGGTGCACCGACAGAGACCTGGACCCGTGGACATGTGGGGTGTCGTCGCTGCTCGTATTTCTACAAGAGCTGCTGGATAAGGGCAGATCCCCATCCACGCTCAAAGTGTATGTGGCAGCCGTTGCAGCGTTCGCTGAACCCCTGCACGGCCAGTCATGGGGAAAAAGCGAGGCTGGTCATCCGCTTCCTTAGGGGAGCTAGAAGGATGAACCCCCGCGCCCCCATCGGTTCCTATCTGGGATCTTTCTATAGTTCTCGAAACTATGAAAGCCCCCCCTTTCGAACCACTTCAATCCGTGGATTTGAAATACCTTTCACTCAAAACCGTTTTTCTGACTGCCCTGTCATCAGTCAAACGTGTGGGAGACCTTCACGCGCTGTCTGTCAGCGCTGCGTGTCTTGAGTTTGGACCAAGTGACTCCAAGGTCATTTTAAAACCTAGACACGGCTATGTTCCCAAGGTGATCGGTACTCCTTTCAGAGCACAGGTCATTTCCCTATCGGCGCTACCAGCATCCGATAGCGAACGCGACGCCAATCTCCTTTGCCCGGTCAGAGCACAGAGATTGTATACCGTGCGCTCCGCCGCTTTCAGACGCTCTGAGCAGCTTTTCTTTTCGTTCGGAGGGCGCACCAAAGGTCTCGCCGCCTCGAAACAGACACTATCTAGATGGATAGTGGACGC